>NC_088216.1:53621924-53874424 GCF_036934945.1 Oncorhynchus masou masou | reverse complement strand
TAATTAATAACTTCATCATGCTCAAAGGGATATTCTGTTTTTTTTTACCCATCTACCAATAGGTGCCTTTCTTTGCGAGGCATTGGGAAACCTCCCTGGTCTTTGTGGGTTAATCTGTGTTTGAAATGCACTGCTCGACTGAGGGACCTTACAGATAATTGTATGTGTGGGATACAGAGATGAGGTCGTCATTCAAAAATCATTATTGCACACCAAGCGAGTCCATGCAACTTTATTATGGAACATGTTAATAAAGCAGATTTTTACTACTGAACCTATTTAGGCTTTGCCATAACAAAGGGGTTGAATACTTATTGACTCAAGACATTTCAGCTTTTTTTAATTAATTTGTAAACGTTTCAAAAAACATAATTCCACTTTGACATTATGAGCTATTGTGTGTAGGCCAGTGACACATCTCAATTTATCCATTTGAAATGTAACAACAAAATGTTGAAAAAGTGAAGGAGTGTGAATACTTTCTGAAGGCACTGTAAAGGCCTTTTTAAGCCTCAAATACACTACAAGTTTGCATTTCAAGTGTGCAGGAAAATTCTCTGTGACAGTGATCAAATTAAGATCGTACATCTGTATCTAAACCACTGCCTTGCTTGTCTCCTGTTCATTATGATTATATTGCTGTTTTATCAAAGTTTTATATAAAAGTTAATAGGACCCATGTGTCATGCTGTTTCTGTTTCCTACCTAATAAGCACAGTGTTTCTAATTTTAATCTGTTTTCATTTGGGAGGGAGATGAGATGTTCTCCCTCATCTCTGTCACACGGATCTCATCACTGTTGTTGCTTAGGTGACTGTTGTCAAGCTGAAATGAAGGAAAGGTTATTTGTAGTTCTATTGAAGTGCAGCTAGTGATGTATTATGCATTGAGGTCCGATAGATGTTTAGATATCCCTTATTTTGGATTTATTTTATCCTAACTGATATCTAATATTAATTGTAACATGAACTGTAGCTTGGAGCCCAAAAGCTCTTTGGAGCTCTTACTCTATCCATTTTGGCCTTGTTGAAAGAACCCAAGGACAAAAGTGCTGCTGTCATAATATAGTTTTAGAATCCCCTGCTGATGTGTTTATACAGCAACTCTTAAGTTTCTAAGAATTTGGCTTCAAAAGAACAGAGGCAGAGATTGTCTTTGATAAAGATGTTCAGTGACCTTGGTAATATTTTTCATTTCTTTGTGTGTGACACAGGGCACCTCTTTCTCCACTTGTCTCCCTCTCTATCTGTCACGACCTGGCCATAGAGAGGCTTTTATTCTCTATTTTGGTTAGGCCAGGGTATGACTAGGGTGGGCGTTCTACTTTCTATGTTTTCTGTTTCTATGTTTTGGCCGGGTATGGTTCTCAATCAGGGACAGCTGTCTATCGTTGTCTCTGATTGGGAATCATACTTAGGTAGCCTGTTTTTCCACCTTAGTTGTGGGTAGTTGTCTTTGTTAGCGTCCTGTTTAGCCCTAGTAAGCGTCCTGTTTAGCCCTAGTAAGCGTCCTGTTTAGCCCTAGTAAGCGTCCTGTTTAGCCCTAGTAAGCGTCCTGTTTAGCCCTAGTAAGCGTCCTGTTTAGCCCTAGTAAGCGTCCTGTTTAGCCCTAGTAAGCGTCCTGTTTAGCCCTAGTAAGCATCCTGTTTAGCCCTAGTAAGCGTCCTGTTTAGCCCTAGTAAGCGTCCTGTTTAGCCCTAGTAAGCGTCCTGTTTGTTGTTTTGTTGGCAACATTTTCAATAAAGAGAAAATGTACGCTCACCACGCTGCACCTTGGTCTGGTCATTTCCCTGATGACGTTCATGACACTATCTCCCTCCTTCCCTCTCTCTTTCTTCAGCTCTGTTTATTAACCCCAACTCCTTCGGCTCTCTCTCTCTCTTTCTTATCAACTGTATTAGTATTCAAACCGCTACACGGTAGCGAGCGGATAGGAGAAAGAAGCAATCTGCGGCAGAAATCTCAAAACAGTATTTAATCTGAATAAATGTGCCCTGTAATTGCCAGGGCAGCAAAATGGCACATTCTCTATTACTGTAAATGAACATTTTAACTGTCCCCAACTCCCCCCAAATCTAACACCTTCTCCCTACCTCTCTTCTCCCACCACTCCTCCATTTTTCTGTATTCTTTAGTCGTTCTCTTTGCGTCTCTTACCTGTGGGGAAAAAATAAACATCTTTCCTCGCATACAGAGTGAGAGCCTCTGCCCCCGCCATCGCCTTTCTTTGTGATGAATATAATAATCATAAGGAAAATTGATGCCATCTCACTGCCGAAGCAATTTAATTACTCAGGGCTGAGATGGGAATGAAAAGAGGCTGGCCCGCTCCTTTAATGCCATTTTTATCTGTGTATTAGGAGGCAGGTTAAAGGAAATCAGGAGAGGGTGCAGAGAATGACAATAGTCAATATGGTGCCCTTACTGTCATTCCTCTCTCCCTGTTCTCTCCCGTTCCAGTTGCAGTTGGTGTCTGTCCCAGAGCAGGGCACAGAGCCCCTGACCATGGACAGTGACAAGCTGCTGGTGTCCCAGAGTCAAAGGGAACTCAAGGTGAGCAACTGACCCACACACAAACCCTGACCCCTGACTAAAACTTCTCTTTGACCATAGAATAACGAACACATATACTGGAGAAAAATATAAACGTAACATGCAACAATTTCAAAGATTTTACTAAGTTACAGTTCATATAAGGAAATCAGTCAATAGGCCCATCCACTGGGGTGCCAGGCCCAGCCAATCAATGACATTTTTTCTCACAAAAGGGCTTATTACAGACAAAATACTCCTCAGTTTCATCAGCTGTCCAGATGGCTGGTCTCAGACGATCCCTTAGCTGAAGAAGCCGGATTTGGAGGTCCTGGGCTGGCGTGGTTACACGTGGTCTGTGGTTGGAAGGCAGGTTGGATGCACTGCCAAATTCTCTAAAACAATGTTCGAGATGGCATATGTTAGCGAAATGAATATTAATTTCTCTGGCAACAGCTCTGGTGGACATTCCTGCAGTCAGCATGCTAATTGCATGCTCCCTCAACTTGAGACATCTGTAGCATTGTGTTGTGTGACAAAACTGCACATTTTAGTGTCTTTTATTGGCCCCAGCATAAGCTGCACCTGTGTAATGATCATGCGGTTTAATCAGCTTCTTGATATGCCACACGTCAGGTGGATGGATTATCTTGGCAAAGGAGAAATGCTCACTTAAAGGGATGTAAACAAATTGTGCAAAATGAAGTCAGTCAAATTCCACATTTAGTCATGGTAATTAGGCATCTCCAAGCTCTGATGCTGCTGATGGTTATTAGTAGCCCATCAAACTTGCTAACTGCCTGGTACTCAGCACTCTATTAGCCCTCTAATTCCTCTGACATCAATGCAAAGGTATTCGAAAAAATCTAATCAAACACTTCATGAGAGCCCATGAGCTCATGTTGTGCAACATTTCAATAGGCTATGAAATTGCGTGAGAAAACGGAGTGATGGCCTCTGAAAAGAGGAGGATCCCATCAGCTTTCGAGGCCTACTGTATTTATTTCTCAATTTTTCCTAATATTAAGCACATTGCTTCTCTTTACAACAGGAGTACAGCCTACCTGGCTGGGATGAAAATAAACCACGGGGAAAAGCGTTCTCCAGTCACTTTAAGTGCATAGATGACATGTATTTTTTCCAGCTGCCCCTGTTTCAATACAGGTGCATAATAATGGTCCATTCTAAATCAAAACAAATGTCACACATATGTTATTTAGTATATGTAAAGACAATATTAAATCAAGAATAGTCTGATGGGTGACAATATTAGCCTATCACTTGTGAATGTTCGAATCATAGTCTCACACCTCATGTAGCCTAGCCCCATAGGCCTATATGTTTTAATAAGGTTTGTATCATAACTAAAGTGGTTAAATAACTTCTTAAAATTAAGCACATGAAAACCACTTTACAAGGGTTGTGGAGCCTAACTGGCATAAAAGCAGCTTTCAGGTTTGGGGAAGATAATGTTTACTATAACAAGGCACCTTTATAATAAAAGCATTACATGCATTAATGCATTTGCGGTCACTTTTGATAATGGTGTTTTCCTGCTGCTCTTATGATGTGAAGAAATAGCCTAGTAGTTTATCAACATTTTAAGCTAAACGTTCTGATCAGCCACATTGCATAAAAAAGGTTTTTGATACTAGTGGTTGATTTAATTTGGGATCTATCGCATCCCACATCTGTCCCAGACTGTTTGTAATATGTGTTTCTCGCACGGAATAGAATAGGTCGACTTTTGTTCTATGGGGGATAGTAGATTGACATAGGCTAGTGCTTCTGCTGTTCATTAGGCCTACTCATCTGGCTGGCTGACGAAAAGTAAATGTGGACAGTTCTTCCAATATCTTCAATATGCACCTCGGAATTGGATAAGGACGCATGCAGTTGTGTCCCAGATGTGTCTGTCTTAACTTATACCCTGTGAGAAAGACCCGATCACGTGACGGCGAGCCATGTGAGTGAGAGACGCTTTGGATTGTGCAGCACACTCAGGGAGAAGGGCACAACGCAGCACTATGGGCCGCAAAAGGCATGGATTTTTTTAGGGTCTATTACGGCCACAAAGGGGACGCCGCCGTGAAATTCGAGGCATTATCAAGTGCTTATCAAATTGTGAATGAGAGACTATTTGAGTGTGGTACAGCCTGCGCAAAAAAAACTGAGCAGAGCTCATGCCTTTCAAGCAACTTTTTTCAAATCATCATTGGTCGCATCATGCAGCCTTACAATGTATTAAAAATCTAAACATACAACCCAACATTTGTAGAACTAAAGTTATATTAATAACTCTAAATTAAGCATGTAGGAGTACCTATTTCTTTGTTAACCGCTCATCACGTGCGCACTCCCTCAAATCGTTTGGAGAAAATATTTATATTTTATTCAGCTTTGTTCAATTCTATCATGTTTCTTTAGACCTGTCTAAAATAAATAATGGATTTATTGTGAAGGTGTAATAAGCTATATTACATGGATGTATTATTCTTTTTAAAAAGACTTGTGTGGAAGCCAGGAGATAGTAAATGTGTATGTTAATTAACTGTCAGTTACCTTGAGGCCGACAGTTATTTGCTTGACAATCACCGGCTGATGAAATTTCGTGACCACCACAGACCTAGCCAGATTGTGTTAAGGATTGTGTTAAGAACTGCAACGCAGCTGGGTTTTTCACGCTCAACAGTGTCTTGTGTGTATCAAGAATGGTCCACCATCCAAAGGACATCCAGCCAATTTGACAACTGTGGGAGGCGTTGGAGTGGAATGCTTTCAACACCTTGTAGAGTCCATGCCCTGACGAATTGAGGCTGTTCTGAGGGCAAAGGGAGGGACCCTTAATCAGCTCAGAAAACTCATATTTTGTTTACTTCTGCTTCACCAGCATTGGACACATTCTGTTAGTTATCATGGTTTATTTTCATACTCATACACTACAGTACATGATCAAAATTATGTGGATACCTGCTCATTGAACATCTCATTCTAAAATAATCATGGGCATTAATATGGAGTTGGTTCCCCCTTGCCTGCTATAACAGCCTCTGCTCTCCTGGGAAGGCTTTCCGCTAGATGTTAGAACATTGCTGCGGGGACTTCCATTCAGCCACAAGCATTAGTGATGTCGGTCAATGATGTTGGGCAATGACACCTGGCTCACTGTCGGCGTTCCAATTCATCCCAAAGGTGTTCGAGGGGGTTGAGGTCAGGGCTCTGTGCAGGCCAGTCAAGTTCTTTCCCACCGATCTTGACAAACCATTTCTGTATGGTCCTCGCTTTGTGCATGGGGGTAATGTCATGCTGAAATAGGAAAGGACCTTCCTCAAACTGTTGCCACAAAGTTGTAAGCACAGAATCATCTAGAATGTCATTGTATGCTGTAGTGTTCACATGGACTAACCCGAACCATGAAATACAGCCCCAGGCCATTATTCCTCCTCCACCAAACTTTACAGTTGGCAGTATGCATTCAGGCAGGTAGCGTTCTCCTGGCATTCGCCAAACCAGATGGTGAAGTGTGATTAATCACTCCAGAGAACGCGCTTACACTGTTCCAGAGTCCAATGGCGGTGAGCTTTACACCACTCCAGCTGACGGTTCACATTGAGCATGGTGATCTTAGGCCAAAGAACAGTTCTTGTGCTGATGTTGATTACAGAGGCAGTTTGGAACTCAGTAGTGAGTGCTGCAACTGAGGACAGACTGTTTTTCCAACGCTTCAGCACTCGGCGGTCCCGCTCTGTGAGAATGTGTGGCCTAACACTTTGCGGCTGAGCTGTTGTTGCTCCTAGACGTTTCCACTTCACAATCACAGCACTTACAGATGACGGGGGCAGCTCGAGCAGGGCAGAAATTTGATGAACAGACTTGTTGGAAAGGTGGCATCCTAAGACGGTTCCACGTTGAAAGTCACTGAGCTCTTCAGTAAGGCCATTCTTCTGACAATGTTTGTCTATGGAGATTGCATGGCTGTGTGCTCGATTTTATACATCTGTCAACAACGGGTGTGGCTGAATTAGCCAAATCCACTAATTTAATGTGTTCAAAGGAGGTTCCTCAGTGAACAAAGTCCATTCTCATTCCCAGTGTGAATTCACCCTCAAATTAATATCATTTAAAGGGGCTCGGCTCGCTCAATGTTCTAGCGCCACCATAACATTTTCTGCTTTTAAGGTTCCTGCTGTTTTGCCCCACCACTCACCGAAGTACCCCCAACGGCGCTCACCGTGCCCCCCTGTAATGTTCTCTCTTAAAATAGGCCAGTGTTATTGGTGCCCCAAGGAGCAGCACTAGACTCCTGCTGACAAATGACTGAGAAGCAAGTGGAAGACAGGAACGAGAGAGACCCAGTCATTTCAACCCTGAGGGCAACTGATTGGTTTCTTGTTATCAGGCAGAGAGAGAGGTGTCAAATTGAATATAGATTTTTGTTTCCCTCTGAACAAACACTCTCCCTATGCATTCCTCTCGTTCTCTCCCTCCGTCTCCACTCCTCCGTAATTCTGTGAAGTTGAGGCTTTATTTCCATCAAATCTCCTTGGCCAATGGTTTCTCTCTGGCCCCAAGTCTCAAAGCATTTAGTATACCATCCATATGGCTCTGGGATTTTAAACAAGAATATAGTGAGATGGAGGTTTTGGATCAATGCGGCACCCCTTAAGAGAACCCATACCACTAACCCATCACACACATTGAATGGAGTCCACTGTTGAAGGGCTACTTTACAACATAGATCCTCTCTCATGGATGCTGAGGCGGCAACTCAATATTAGGAAGGTGTAACCTAATGTTTGGTATAATCAATGTATATTCATGTTTTTGACTCCACGGTGCTTTTAATGGACCATAAGTAGAGAAATGTATTGACTGACTGACCGAATCCCATACAGTTCAGTTCTCCATCTCCATATCCTCAGCTAAGCTCTGCATCACTCCCAGCTCCCCTGATCCAAGTGCATCACCCGTCCAGATTGTATATATATATATATATATATATATATACATACTGCATATATATGGGCTTATCAGAGCTCCCAGGTGTAGACTGAGAATTTATTAGGTAGACGTAAATCATTGCATCAGAATAGGCACTTCTGCAGCGATGGCAGAGGGGTTTTCAAAGTCACCTCATTCGACTGGGTTTGTCAAATTTGCACGCAATGGCTCTTTGGGTTCACTTGGGAGAGATGGAGGGAGACTGAAAAGGGAAAACAATGCACAGTGTATGCTGAGGTAATCAAGTGGGCCCTAACCTGTAGAAACCAGGCCTGTTGCTTGGATTCATCAAATTTACATGCCATGGCTTTGGAGAATGCCAGTGGAGTAGTATTGGAAATAATGACAGGGGAAGAGAACGAATGGTCTGTGTAAGCTAAGCAAGTGGCTCTGTCTCACGCCCCTCTGTCTTAATTGGATAATCCCAGAGGTCCCCACTGGCGGTGACTATTTTAGTTAACAGATTGGCTCCTCTCCAAGAAGACGGGATGAGGAGGAGGGTAGAGGAGAAGTTCTCACTGATTACAGAATTAATTGCTTCTTTAATTAAAGATAAAGACTGCTTCCTAAGGTTGGCTGGCCATGTGTAACCAAAGTGACTTCAGTTGCCTCTCCACTCTTCTCTCCTTCATTCATTTATTCCTCCCCCTGTCAGGACAGGGGTGCTCAGCATTCTCAGGATGTCCTCTTTTGCTGTGACAGAGTCATTGGGGACTTGGGTGGTTAGTTCACTACAGTATGTTCACTTGAAACATGAGTTGCAGGTCCCCTCAAAAAGTCCTGAAGTATCGAAGCAAATGTTGTTTTGTTCTCATCAAAGTAAAAAGGAACCTCCACAATCGATTGTCAACATGAAATCAATACATTTGAGTCCTGCTGCACTATGCACGCAATGTGTTAGATGTTGGAGGCTATGTAAACTTTTCTTTAGATTTTAGCCATAATGTACTTAACTTTTTTAGTTTGTATTGTCTGATGAAGATGTAGTGGAGTTACAACCTGATGTCCTTGTTTATGCAGAGCAATGGGGACCACACACAGAACGGAACAGCCGGCTTGGCCCTGGCCCCTGCCACCTCCATAGAGGCCCTGTCTCCGTTCTTCAAAAAGAAAGCACACATCCTGGAAGTATTGCGCAAGCTGGAGGAGTCGGACCCCCTCAAGTTCCACCCCTCCTCCTGCCTGTCCCCACACCACGACCTGGGTCAGGCGCTGGTTTCCATGGAAAGAGACCAGATGTCCCTGATGTCCTCTGTGGGGTTACCCTCTTCTCAGCGCCTGGTAGCACATCCCTCGTCACGCTGCCACTTCTCCAGCTCAGACAACCATGATTATACCAACAGAGAAGGGGCTCTCCAGGATGACCATTCCCTGCACAAACAGCACCAGCACAGGGACTGCCAGTCCTGCCAAATGCTCTCCCAGAAGAGTAGCCTGGACAGCCTGCTGAAGTGTGCCCAGGTCCACGGCGCCGCACACCCGGGCAGAGTGGAGAGCCTCAACGGGCAGGCCTGGGCAGAGGACCAGGGGGCGTTGACACAGAGCACAGGCCTTCCCCAGGCAGCAGCTCTCCCCCACCTCCTCTCTACTGGCAGCACAAGCCAGTGCTACATGCACAAAACAGCAGTGGACTCTCTAGAGCAGCCTCCAGAACTTCTGGTTTCTTCTGATCCAATCTCCTCGCTAATCCAAGCCAACCTCAACGGGATGCTACGGAAGGAGACTAGGAACTTTCAAAGACACAAAGACAGGCATCCGTTTGGCAAACTGCTGCCTCGGGCTGAGGTGCAACCCTCTCACAGTGAGGATGTGAAGCACACGTCGCTGACCCAAAACAGGGACAGTCCGGAGGAGTGCTGCTACCTGGAAGAAGAGGCTGCATCAGTGGCACACAATGTGAACAACAGCCTGCACACCCCTACCTCACATACAGACCCTGTTGCCACGGAGACGGACCCAGGGTATCAAGAGGAGCAGGAAGTGAGCGAGCAGGAAGTGAGCGAGCAGGTCTGCAACGGGCTCTACTTCTCCTCCAATGAGACGTCTGTCTGCAAGAAGGTGGCGGTGGAGTTGTACTCTCCAGCCCCGGTTCCCGAGAGGACCAGCTCAGCTGAGGCCCTGCCTCCCTCTGGCAAGAGCAAGCTTGCACTCAGCCCCACCTTTTCCACAGGCCTAGGTGAAGTCAAGCCCTCCCCCATTTCCTCCCCATCCCGGCTGCTCAAGTTCCTGAAGATCCCGACGGGGATGAACCAGGCACAACCAGGCAACCCCCTCCGTCTAAGTCCCCAGCTCACCCGCAGCTCCAAGATCCCCTGCAGGAACAACAACAACTATGAGGTGTACCACTCACCTGTCCTGACCCGCAAAGCCACCACCACGGAGAGGGAGAAGCAGCTGTCCTCATCCCCCTACACTGCCACACACTCTGCCCCCACCTCGCCACCCAAGCCAGAGAACAGTGCGGGACCCCCTCCCACAGTCAAGGAGATAGCTTTCAGCAGCCACTTTGCGCCCAAACCCAGCCACAGTACAAAGGCAGCCCCCTCCTCCTCTTCTCACACACAAAGGGGCTCTCAGAAGGTGGCTCACTACGAGAAAGTCTGCACGTCAGATGGGACGCCCCAGTACCTCCCTTACACACAACCTGAGGGGCTTGTAGACAAGCAGCAGCAGGAGGAGAACCTCCTCAGCCACCCATCTTCACAGCACCCTGACTCATCCCCAGAACCAGATGACCAGGACACTGACCAGGACACTGACCAGGACACTGACCAGGACACTGACCAGGGCACTGACCAGGGCACTGACTCAGAAAGCCCTGTCTGGCACAAACCCCACCAACACTTCAGCCTACCCTCCTCGTACTCCGCCGCTGCTAGTAAAGCACACAGTAGTCGCCCCAGCTACTCCAGCATGAGGAACAGGCACCAGGAGCACCATGCAACTCTGGAGCCCAGTCAGCCAATCTGTGAACCCCCCCAGCCAACCCAGTCTGCAGCCAGGCAAGGTGACCGGTCGCCTGGGTCTTCCACCCCCAAGAGGCTGGTGCAGGGAAAACCCCAGAGTGAGTCCAGTCACCACCCATTCAAAGAGCGCCTGGCTGCTCTGGGGAAACTGAAGAGCACAGAGAACCTGCCAGTAGGCGCACAGCCCATGGACAAGAAGGATGCACAAAGTAATGTGGGTAAACCCCCCACCAACAATATTGAGAAAAGCAAGACTGCTGAAAGGCAAGGCGAGAGAACTGGGACAGAGCAGCACAGACATCAGAAATACACTGATTCCCTGGAAGGGAAGCAATACCCCAAAACCAGCCTCTGCAGTCACCCCAGGGTGCCAGGTCAAATACATGAATCAGGCGCCAAATCATCAGCTACCCCATCATCCATACCCAAAGCAGAGCAGGAGTCATCATTCTCTCCCCGGATATATGTAGCGAAAGCAGATGGTCCAAAGATCAAGATGGGCACATTATCCTCCAATACAGAGACCTCTTCCGTGGTTAGGAGCTATGGGAAGTGCCCCATCACCCGGAGCCACCACAGTAAAACTACCCCTAGCCCTCAAAACAGCCCCACTAAAGTTTCCTCAAAGTCCCCTTCAAAGGTCGGCAAGGCTTCCTCTTACCCCCGAGGGGTCAGGCCTGCTCACGAGGACCGTGCCCTGGCTCAGAGACACCTGCCCAGGCTGGAGGACAAAAGCAAACTCCTGGCCAGCAAGAAGAAGACCTTCGTCCATGCAGAGAGCTTCCCGCCTCCTCCTCCTCTGCCACCGCGGTCGTCTACTGAAGCCATCATGAAAAACGACAAGAAGCAGTACTCGTCCGGCCCACCAGTGCCCCAGTCGGCCATCGAGCAGAAAGTAATGCGTGGCATCGAGGAGAACATGCTTAAGCTGCAGGAGCAGGACCGGGGCCAGTTGGTTGAGCCCAAGCAAAAGGCTTCCAACGGCATCGCCAGCTGGTTTGGCCTGAGGAAGAGCAAGCTCCCCGCCCTCAGCCGTAAACCAGAAGTGTCCAAGCTCAAGAACAATATGTCATCCTCTCCTTCGTCGTCCTCTGCCTCCGGCGGAGGGGCTAAGGACTTTAAATCAGGTGGGCCCCGGAAGGTGGTGGAGAGCCTGAACATCTCCATGCTGATGGAGAAGGCAGAGGACCTGCGGAAGGCATTGGAGGAGGAGCGGGCATATGTGAATGGGGTCGGGATGGACCGCTCCGGCAGGGGCCACTCCTGTGAGGTGGTGATGGACCAGGCCCAGGGCCAACTGTCACTCATGTACAGAGGAGTGACCGCAGACAACTTCATGCAGCAGCTCCTCAACAGGTAAGAATGATAGGTGCTCGCTCTCACTCCGTAATGCCGCGAGCTTGTCCTAGGAATTCTGTTGCCCGTTCCTACTCGTCCGGCCGTTCATGGGCCCATTCCAAGTCTCCCGGCCACCCGTAATCTTAAATTATGTTGCTAAGATTTCATTAAATACATCAAAGTCTTGCACAAATGTATAATATTGCAGCCATGAGTGTACTGAATGATCATTACAAAATACAGTGCATTCGGTAAGTATTCAGACCCATAGACTTTTTCCACATTTTGTAAAAAATAATAATTATCCTCATCAATCTACTCACAATAACCCAAAAATGACGAAGCAAAACAGGTTTTTTAGAAATGTATGCAAATGTGATTTTTTTAAAACTGATACCTTATTTACATACAGTACCAGTCAAAAGTTTGGACACCGACACATTCCAGCCTCCGAAGTTGCAGCCCAAATAAATGCTTCAGAGTTCAAGTAACAGACACATCTCAACATCAACTGTTCAGAGTAGACTGCGTGAATCAGGCATTCATGGTCGAATTGCTGCAAAAAAACACTACTAAAGGACACCAATAATAAGAAGAGACTTGTTTGGGCCAAGAAACACGAGCAATAGACATTAGACCAGTTGAAATCAGTTCTTTGGTCTGACCAGCCCAAATTTGAGATTTTTGGTTCCAACCGCCGTGTCTCTGTGAGACGCAGAGTAAGTGAACGGATGATCGTCGTGGTTCCCATCTTGAAGCATGAAGGAGGACTTGTGATGGTGTGGGGTGCTCTGTTGGTGACACTGTCAGTGATTTATTTAGAATTCAAGGCACACTTAACCAGCATGGCTGCAACGGCATTCTGCAGCGATACTCCATCCCATCAGGATTGCGCTTAGTCGGACTATCATTTGTTTTTCAACAGGACAATGACCCAACACACCTCCAGGCTGTGTAAGGGCAATTTGACCAAGAACGAGAGTGCTGCATCAGATGACCTGGCCTCCACAATCACCTGACCTTAACCCAATTGAGATGGTTTAGGATGAGTTGGACGGCAGAGTGAAGGAAAAGCAGCCAACAAGTGCTCAGCATGTGTGGGACCTCCTTCAAAACTGTTGGAAAAGCATTCCAGGTGATGCTGGTTGAGAGAATGCCAAGAGTGTGCAAAGCTGTCATCAAGGAAAATTGTGTTTGTTTTACTACATGATTCCATATGTGTAATTTTATAGTGTTGATGTCTTCACTATTATTCTACAATGTAGAAAAACCCTTGAATGAGTAGGTGTATCCAAACGTTTGATTGGTACTGTAAGTATTCAGACCTTCGAAATTGAGCTCAGGTGCATTCTGTTTCCATTGATGGTCCTTGACATGTTTCTACAACTTGATTGGAGTCCACCTGTGTAAATTCAATTGATTGGACATGATTTGAAAAGGCACATTTCTGTCTATATAAGGTCCCACAGTTGACCGTGCATGTCAGAGCAAGCCATAAAGCTTGATGGAATTGTCCGTAGAGCACCGAGACATGATTGTGTTGAGGCACAGATCTGGGGAAGGGTACCTTAATTGAAGGTCCTCAAGAACACAGTGGCCTCCATCATTCTTAAATAGAAGAAGTTTGGAAACACCAAGACTGCTCCAAGAGCTGGCCGCCAGGCCAAACAAGGGAGAATTGCCTTGGTCAGAAAGTTTACCAAGAACCCGATGGTCACTCTCACAGAGCTCCGCAGTTTCTCTGTGGAGATGGGAGAACCTTTCAGAAGGACAACCATCTCTTTGTCACTCCACCAATCAGGTAGAATGGCCACACAAAAGCCGCTCTTCAGTAAAAGGCACAAGTCAGCCCACTTGAAGTTTGCTAAAAAGGCACCTAAAGAACTCTCAGACCATGTGAAACAAGATTCTCTGGTCTGATGAAACCAAGATTGAACTCTTTGGCCTGAATGCCAAGCGTCACATCTCGAGGAAATATGGTATGGTGAAGTATGGTGGTGGCAGCAGCATCATGCTTTGGGGATGTTTTTCAGCGGCTGGGAGACTAGTCCGGATCGAGGGAAAGATCAACAGATTAAAGTGCCGAGAGATCCTTGATGAAAACCTGCTCGAGAGTGCTCAGGACCTCAGACTGGGTCGAAGGTTCACCTTCCAATAGGACAACTACCCTAAACACACAGCCAAGACAATGCAGGAGTGGCTTCGGGACAAGTCTTTTCTTGTAAAGGCCCAGCCAGAGCCCGGACTTGAACCAGATCTAACATCTTTGGAGAGACCTGAAAATAGCTGTGCAGTGTCGCTCCCCATCCAACTTCACAGATCTAGTGATTATCTGCAGAGAAAAATTTGAGAAACTCTCCAAATACAGACAAGCTTGTAGCGTCACACCCAAGAAGACTCGAGGCTGTAATCGCTGCCAAAGGTGATTCAAAGTACTGAATAAAGGGTCTGAATACTTATGTAAATGTGATATTTCAGTTTTTTATAAATTCGCAAAAATTCCGTTATGGGGTATTGTGCATAGATTGATGAGGGGGGGAAACGATTTAATCCATTTTAGAATAAGGCTGTAACGTAACAAAATGTGGATAAAGTCTGAATACTTACCTGAATGCACTGTAATTACAAAACTTGCCACAGGGTTAAACTCTTTCTCGTATGATCAAATCTGATCTAATTTGATTAGTATATGTCGAAAACTAGTTCCCCTATGAGTTTGTAACTTCTTCTTTCTTAAGTCCCTCGACGTCTTGTTCTGGAAACAGGGTGGACGAGAGGGGAGCTATACCTACCACCTTTGGAATGGCACACAGACGCCTCTCCTTTGACTCGAAGAGGTCGCGGCCCATATTCGGTCACCAGAGGGATGGGATCAGCCACACAAAGAGCAGGGACGAGATGGACCAGGTAAACTCTCTTCTCTTTCTCCTCTTATACACTATAGACAAATTAATAAATGACACATCAGTAATATGTTTCAATCTTACGTGGAGTGTAACCCTTGTTGTTTCAGGCTTCTGAAATGATTGGCAAGGATGAGGTCACATCAGACGAGAGCTTGGCAGAGTCCATTAGTTCCCAGCACATTACAGGTGAGAGTCATAATAATGTCTGTCATCCATTTCCCTTGACTAACATTCCCCGTCTCCCCCTGACACTAGTCTCACTTCATTGTTCTTTCCTCAATGTTTAGGTTCTGGTGCATCCATGCGTACCCTCGACAGTGGCATCGGCACCTTCCCCATGCCAGACTATGCCAGTAATGCAGCAGGGAAGAGCATCACTAAGGGGAAGCCACATCGAGAGCAAGGGTTTTCAGGCTCCCAGGCGAAACATGGGGCCAAGATGAAAGTTTTGCGGAAAGCCCATACACTGGAGAGAGAGCTGTCATCTCTGGATGAAGTCAACCCATCTATCCTGTATGGCTCAGGACTGGAGGGAAAAGGTCCCAACATGCACCTGTCCAGCACCATCCATGAGGGTCAGCTTGGACTCTTGGACTTTGTATTCCCATAGGACTTGTTGTGTTTCCATATAGACCATTTCAATGCTGACAATTTACAATAGTGATTTAGATATGGTTGCGTAAGTTTGATCAATTCTGCAAAACCAACATTTTGTGTGTTATTAAAACTGTGGACTAACTATTCACACAAGCTTAAATCTTGAAACAAAACACCTGAGCTAAGCTCTGTTTTTACATCTTGAATTACATTTGTTCTTATGCAGACATTGATGCCTACGGGGCTCATATGCAAAATCCCCCAACCAAGGACTGGACCTTTCCCAACCTGAAAGGCTCTGCAGGAGTCAGTGATGTTTTCCTGGATGTGCAGGGAGACCCGGGCAGCCAGAGGACCCCCTCCAGAAGGGTGAGTGAGTCAGCGAGCTGAGTTCATCTCCATCGTAAAAAGAAATGTAGTACTCTGTGCTGACATGTGCCATCTTTCTCATCTACAGTGAAAAATGAAATGACGAAAGCTCCTCTCTTTATTAATATTTTAAGAGATGAGGCTGATAGAAAGACAGCTGGGGCCTTGATCACTTGTCTGTCAGTTGTCATCCCTTGTCAGCACTTTATACCATAGTCCCATTAGCTGACATTATTATCCTCAGATTCTGCCCTCCAACAAGAGAGAGAGACGGAAGGAGGGATGAAGCGGAGTGCAATGTTAGTTATCTGCATTTAGATTGAAAGACGTCTAACTCCTCATGCCACTTCTCAGGGATGGGGATGGGGGAGGTGGGGGTTGCTGTGGAAACGAGATGGAGAAGGGGTTTTGACGAGTGATGGGATCTTCAGCTTACTGACTCTGATCTTTTCAACTCGTTCAGCCACTCCCCGTCTCCCCCTGACTCGTTTCGTTCATTCGATTCAGTAATGCCCAGAGCACTCAGGACCCCCTACAGGCGAATGATGAACTAAAAACTCAAAGGGTCATGATTCTGCAAGCCCCCCTTTCACCATAAGGGGCTTATTGGAGCAGTTATTTGTGACAGAGACTTGTAAAAGTGTGTTTTAAACAATGTACATACGTGATAGCTAGGCATAAAATAAGATTATTTCTTGATTCCTTTGAAACGAGGTCTAGTTGTGTCCGCAACCGGACTAGATTGTGAAAGATTTTTGGTGGAATGCTTGACAAATGTACACTGTTTAAAACACACTTTTACATACAAGTCTCAGTCATAATGAACGAGGCACAATCATGTCTCTCAAGTCAAAAAGAGTTTTGACTAACTTGTTTTTTACTCTCTCCCTTTGAACGGGCTGTGTTAATGGCAGCCTGGACTGAAATGCACAGCAAGTTCCCTCCAGACACTCCTTTGCTTTTCTTAAGAAATTACAACAAGAAAGTTCATGGGGGGGAGTATGTTTTGTTGGGTTTCCATCCAATTTTTGGAAAGATTTTCCAGCAATAAATTATTCTAACATTTGCACAAAGAAATATGTGCATTTTCTCAGCAACAGTGTGTTTCAAACAAAGTCTTTTTGCAAATAAAGAGCTGTGCACAATGACCTAGCTAGTGCATATAAGAATCACTTCGTCGTATAACTTTTCATGTACCGATTTTAATGGTTTTGTCTCAGACCTGCGAAAAATGGCAAGTTTGCCCACTCATCTTGGCACGTGCTCACAGATACAGTGTAGAGGGTACATTTTGAGATGATGAATAAAAGCTAGATCATTTTTATTTGTCAATTGGCAGTTAAGCAGCGATCATCATGTCACCACCATACAAGTTAAGACCCTCGATATTTATTGGAAAGGAGCATCAATCTTATGACAGTGCACATTCACCACCATGTGAAGTTCATATAGCTTATTTGATCGGTAGCCTAATAAACTGTGCATGCTTTTCCAAGTCATAGAGGCAGGACCACACAACATAGAATTACGTGACTGCAAATTTATCAACAATTGCAATATCAACATAATTCTATGGAGAAAAAAAAATGTTCACTGCCATTTGTCGCATGATCTCTTTCACCAACAAAAAAATTATCCACTCATGTGAAATATTCTTTTTGATGTCATTTAGGAAATTTACTGACATTAGGCCTGTTGTGAGTTTTTTTTTTATCCAACAGGTAGTTTACTACCATAAAAATGGTTGGCTGGAAACATGGTTACTGACAAAAGCATTTATTGAAGTGGCAGATATAAATGCATGTTTCCCTTCAACCTGGTAAATTTCACGTCAAAAGTAAAATAATTAACTATAGCATCCTTCTGATCCCTGTCTATCCCTACCATCCATATCCTCCCCTTTTCCCCATCCACCCTCCCCCTTCTTCATGTGCCCACCTTTCCTCTCCTCCAAGAGTTTGAAACAGTGTGTCCCCCAGGGCCCCCTGGCTGCTGACCAATGCAGCCTCCCCCTGCCACCCCAGACGGGGCTCAGCACACGGGGTAAGGGGAGGATGCCCAGTGCCCCAGAGGTGGGGAAGGACGGAGGGCTGGAGCTGGTGAAGGAGAGACCAGAAGATATCATGTCCCCGAGAGAGACGCCCGAATCCCTCAGTGACTCCCTCTACGACAGCCTGTCCTCCTGTGGCAGCCAGGGCTGACAGGCCCAGGTCCCATGAACAGAGAGGGGAGCAGAGAGAGAGACGGACCGACCGACACCCTTTAAACCCCTGCTATGAGGCACACTCATCCCTTCTTGTAGTGGTGGGGCCAGCCCCTGAGGCAGACGGAGTTGAAGTACCTCCTCCCTCTTCCACATACACCTCTTTCTGCTGACCCTCTCTGTGTTACTGAGATCTGGTTAATACTGCTGGAAAACTCTCCCTCAGGTTGACTGATGTTCACATGCATAATTTGAGGAACTAGGCTGAGAATCGGACATCGTTGTCCTCCAAGCAACAAGCATCATACGACAGACCAGCGCAACTCAAATGTACACACAGACACAAATACAGTTGAAGTTGGAAGTTTACATACACCTTAGCCAAATACATTTAAACTCTGTTTTTCACAATTCCTGACATTTAATCCTAGTAACAATTCCCTATCTTAGGTCAGTTAGGATCACCACCTTATTTTAAGAATGTGAAATGTCAGAATAATAGTAGAGAGAATGATTTATTTCAGATTTTGTTTCTTTCATCACATTCCCAGTGGGTCAGAAGTTTACATACACTCAGTTAGTATTTGGTAGCATTGCCTTTAAATTGTTTAACTTGGATCAAACGTTTCTGGTAGCCTTCCACAAGCTTCCCACAATAAATGGGTTAATTTTGGCCCATTCCTCCTGACAGAGCTGGTGTAACTGAGTCAGGTTTGTAGGCCTCCTTGCTCGCACACGCTTTTTCAGTTCCCCCCACAAAATTTCTATAGAATTGAGGTCAGGGCTTTGTGATGGCCACTCAAATACCTTGACTTTGTTGTCCTTAAGACATTTTGCCACAGCTTTGGAAGTATGCTTGGGGTCATTGTCCATTTGGAAGACCCATTTGCGACCAAGCTTTAACTTCCTGACTGATGTCTTGAGATGTTGCTTCAATATATCTACATAATTTTTCTTCTTCATGATATATTTTGTGAAGTGCACCAGTCCCTCTTGCAGCAAAGCACCCCCACAACATGATGCTGCCACTGCTACCCTTGTGCTTCACGGTTGGGATGGTGTTCTTCGGCTTGCAAGCCTCCCCCTTTTTCCTCCAAACATAACGATGGTCATTATGGCCAAACAGTTACATTGTTCTTTAATCAGACCAGAGAACATTTCTCCGAAAAGTACGATCTTTGTCCCCATATGCAGTTGCAAACCGTAGTCTGGCTTTTTTAATGGCGGTTTTGGAGCAGTGGCTTCTTCCTTGCTGTGCGGCCTTTCAGGTTATGTTGATATAGGACTCGTTTACTGTGGATATAGATACTTTTGTACCTGTTTTCTCCAGCATCTTCACAAGGTCCTTTGCACTTTTCACACCAAAGTACGTACACCTCAAGGAGACAGAACGCATCTCTTCCGATGCGGTATGACATCTGCGTGGTCCCATGGTGTTTATACTGGCATACTATTGTTTGTACAGATGGACTTGTGGTACCTTCAGGCGTTTGGAAATTGCTCCCAAGGATGAACCAGACTTGAGGAGGTCTACAAAAAAAATTCTGAGGTCTTGGCTGATTTCTTTTGATTTTCCCATGATGTCAAGCAGAGGCACTGAGTTTGAAGGTAGGCCTTGAAATACATCCACAGGTACACCTCCATTTGACTTAAATTATGTCAATTAGCATATCAGAAGCTTCTAAAGCCATGACGAAATTTTCTAGAATTTTCCAAGCTGTTTAAAGGCACAGTCAAATTAGTGTATGTGAACTTCTGACCCACTGGAATTGTGATTCAGTGAATTATAAGTGAAATAATCTGTCTGTAAACAATTGTTGGTAAAATTACTTGTCATGCACAAAGTAGATGTCCTAACCCACTTGCCAAAATGATGGTTTCTTAACAAGAAATTTGTGGAGTGGTTGAAAATCGAGTTTTAATGACTCCAACTTAAGTGTATGTAAACTTCCGACTTCAACTGTACACACACACAATAGGGTTGGGCGGTATCCAGATTGTCATACCTTCATACCGACCTTGTGTCATACCGGGATATTTGGTAATATTGGCACTGGACACAAGGGGCACTATTTTCAAACCCCACTAAACCTAATCCGAAGGTTAGCAATGCTAACAAGTACATGTCAAGTCCCATAGAGAATGCTAAATAAATGCTAATAAGCACTTTGCGAACATTTTATACAGTCTCTGACCTAAACTGTTTTCAGGACAGATATCCCAGCTCATAAAGTTATATGCTACTCACTATTTGCTGCATGCACAAAACAAACATTATAAAGCAAGGCTCTTGATCCAGGATGGGATTTTCTACTGTTACTGGCAAGCAAATCTTGATTTTGGAAGAAGCTAACCACTTAGCTAGATCGCTAACTAGCTACTGCAGAAAATTTAGCACATTTTGGACAGGTAACTTAATAGTTATAAGATATCTAGCTGGCAAACATTTAGTTGTGAATTTAATACTTTAACTAGATGTGCTGCACAATAGTGAGTGACTCACAAGGCTTCGGTCACTGTGTGCTTGTAAACAAACACCAAGTGTCTGGGTACTACCAGTAAGCTTCATAATTAATAATTATGTAACAGGTGAAATGAAGAATGCGACTGTATTGAAAAACCATCCCGTGGCTATTTCCAAATACCCCGGTATACGGTATACTGCCCAAGCCTAACACACACCAACGAGATGCATGGAAAAAACATCACCTAGTTCGAGACAGCCACACGCTCACTATGGCCTGGATCTGAAGAATCGTTGTTAAATCATGTAACTGGGATCATTGGTCCCCAAGAAGTGGCTGGTATCAGGGGTTTATCTTGTCTGCCCTGGATGTAGACAGGTTTCGGTCACATAGAACTGGGTTGCCTTTAACGCCAGAAAAAAATAACATGTTACCGTCCATTAAATGTGATGCAATGTGGTGATTGATCATAAATATGTCATAGACTTCCATGGTTTCAGTCGTAATTTTATTTTTTTAAAGCTGTTGTGCTTTGTCATATGTTATATATCATGTTATTTTAACCCTTTACACTCATACACGTATACGGGTTGAAAATAGCAGATTTGGGCACTGATAAACGCCTAAATTGGAATGCAGTGGCTGTAAAGTAACATGCTAGACATAACGTCGGAGCTCTGGCTCTGTGCTTGACAGCGCTGTATGGGTTTTGACTGACAGCCATTCTGAACTTGAGCACCTCCCTCGACAAGAAGTTGCCCCCATCCCTCGTGCTAATTGGGCAACCTTTGCACATTTTTGTTGTCTGAGTGAGGGAAATTCTGTAAATGAAGAGGACTCGATGTATTTTGAAAGATGGATTATAATAAATACAGCTTTGATGTCATACAAGCAAGCCAAACACCCATGAATCCAAATGTGCACTTCACATTTCCATAGGATAAAACTCATGTCATATACAGTGTTAACTTTAGGATCAATATGTTTGATGTACAGTTACAAGATGTTCTGAACAGAATAAACCTATGTTTTGTCTATTGTGTAGAAAATGTCGCAGCACACGAACTCATGATTCCTTTCGATGCGCACCAAAATGACGATCTGTTTCCCTGAATTCCATTGTAAAACCCTAACACTGTAATGTTGTATTTTATAACTTATCTAGTCATGTTGGTAATAGAATAAGCTTTCAAATGATGCCCACCTGACCCAGATTGCAATTTATAATGAACTGTTTTTGGATTGCATTAACAACAACCGTAATTGTGTGAGGGAGGGGATGAGGGGTTGCGTTCCAACCTAAACAACTACAAATGTGCTTGCTTTAGTTCCTGAACGGCACAGCTAGGAGAGCTCACATAGCACCTTTATAGTTGAAGACTCTTATTTGAGAAATAAAAGTGCATTGAAATTACTTAGGAACTGTGCACACTTTGGAGAGGTGTGTAGCCACTCAAACCATTGTCATTGTTTTGTCTTATGTTGCACCTACCCCACAATTTCCAGGAATATTCTTATGTTACTGAATGTATCCAGAGTGTTTTCAGATTTCGTTCTCAATGAATGCAGCTAAAAGTAAAATGCTCATATAATCGAGTGTAATGTTTGGTTTCAGTCTTGTGTCAGATGAACTGTTGTCCTCACCTTGGGTCAACTAATTTCCCATAATCTTCAAACTGTTCCCTTTCACTTGCTACTATTTTGCTATGCATTTCATATTTCTTCTGTAAGAAACATTTAAATTGAGCCCTATCCATCTAGGCCAATTCCCATGAGTGTAAAGGGTTAAGTTTTTTTTTTAAGTGTGGGGATGTATGGATCGATGGATGAGTGTATGTGACTGAGACTTAATGCAGTGTCTCCATGATAGCTTTGACCAGTTTCCCTGAAGCTGCCATATACTGTACTGTATCACAACTTACTGTAACACTGACAAAGAAACCGACCTAACATCTGGACTAACAGATAGTGGCGGATCAAGACAACAGCCATTATATTAGCCTTATGACCAGATATTACCTAGTAGTGTATGTGTTATGGACAATGACATTCTAAGAATCTCAACCAAGAGTCAAATGTTTTACATGTGTTTGATCCATTGTCAGACTGTTTTACGTAGTGAAACAGTTATGTCAGGAATAATGCCATTATAACAGCATTATAAAGGCAGCCTGTGACTGCCACCATTAAAAATGTAGTTCTCAACTAAGCTGCCATTTAATACTCAAAATGAGAGTTTGACATGCTGAAAGAGTAAACAAGTAACAGGACTCATCCACCTTTATACTGACTATAAACTGAGTTTGCATAAATGGTCCAGGATTCAATCCAAGGCGTGTTCAAGAGCAGCGTAATGTAACAGATTTTTAAAGATACTGCTTGCTTTATCTGACATGTACAGTGTTTACCATGAATGCGATCTCTGTAAACATCATGGAAATGCCTTTAAAGGGTGCATTGTCGACTGTTTAGTCCGCAGCTCTGTAACTCACCTTGGATTGAATCCCTACTATAGTCTTCTGACATTTCGTTTGGCACAGGGTCCATCTTTATTGTGCCAGAAAAACGATAACCCTACTTTGGGTCCACAAAATGCTCCACTAAAGCAAAAATATATATGTAGGCCTTCCTTGTGAAGGATTAACATAGAGTAGTTACTTACTTCTGCAATATGGGCCAATGTTTGCCTAAACAGACACACATTCAATCAATTTACTGTTGGCCAATTAAGACAACATATGTGCTATTCAATCACTAGTGCTGTACTGCAGATGATACAATAAAGTGTTTAGGTAGGCTTACAGATGTTTGTTGCAGAAGGAAGAGTATTGTGTTTCTACACACATTTAGCATTTGTTAGAATCGGAGGTTATGCTAATGGTGAAGTGCTGTATGTAAATGTGTTTTAAATTCTCTCTGTCTGCCAAAAACATGTTTTTTTTAATGTTCAACTGTGGGTCGTTTCAGGTTGTGGCAACCCTGTCTGTGGCTAAACCCCTATCGCTTTTTTGGTACAGTTTCATTCTTCTTTTGCGAACAGAATATAAACTGATAGGAGATCCTAGCCCATTAGGGAACTTTACTGCTTCTCAAATGGCACCCTATTCCCTAAATATAGTGCACTACTTTAGTCAAAATAAGTGCACTATAGGGAATGGGGATCCATTTGGGACACAGCCCTTGTTTAAATGCCCAGTTCAGAACAGCACCAAGAGACACTAAGGGGCGGCAGGGTAGCCTAGTGGTGAGAGCGTTGGACTAGTCAACCGTAAGGTTGCAAGTTCAAACCCCCGAACTGACAAGGTACAAATCTGTCATTCTGCCCCTGAACAGGCAGTTAACCCACTGTTCCTAGGCCGTCATTGAAAATAAGAATTTGTTCTTAACTGACTTGCCTAGTTAAATAAAATAAAATAAGAAGGACATGGACTCCTCCCTCCCTTCCTGCCCATGTACTTGATTATGTCCTCATAAGTACACTGAACAAAAATATAAATGCAACATGTAAAGGGTTGTTTTCATGAGCTGAAATAAAAGATCCCCGAAATGTGCCATACGCATATTTCTCAAATATGTTTACATCCCTGTTAGTGAGCATTTCTCCTTTGCCAAGATAATCCATCCACCTGACAATTGTGGCATATCAAGAAGATGATTAAACAGCATGGTCATTACACAGGTGCACCTTGTAATGGAGACAATAAAAATACACTCTTAAATGTGCAGTTTTGTCACAACACAATTCCACAGATGTCTTAAGTTTTGAGGGAGCATACTATTGGCATGCTTACTGCAGGAATGTCCACCAGAGCTGTTGGCAGATAATTTGTTAATTTCTCTACCACAGGCAATGTTGTTTTAGAGAATTTGTCAGTTCAGTAATGTGAAGGAGATGTGTCATGCTACATGAGGCAAATGGTGGTCACACCAGATATAGACTGATTTTCTGATCCATGTCCCTACCTTTTTTAAAGGTGACCAACAGATGCATATCTGTTTACACAGTAATGTGAAATCCATAGATTAGGGCCTAATGAATTATTTTCAATTTACTGATTTCCTTATATGAACTGTAACTCAGTAACATAATTTAAATTGTTGCTTGTTGCATTTTATATATTTGTTCAGTATAGGTCCATCCACTTCAACTTCATAACACCCCAGAAACTCCTTCAGGGATAAGACATCCTTGTGCTTCCAAACTCTGAGCTTTCAGAAGCTTCTTTCAAAAACGACATGAATTTGACCTTTTTCTAGTTGAAAATTATTCATAATCCCACTTTGAACCTTGCCTTTCCTCCTCTCCCCCTTCTGAGTTAAAAAGAAACGACTCTGTTATACTATGAAAATGGAGATCTGACTGTTACTGTATACACAGTCCTCTGTGAGAACAGATAGATTTCAGTTGAAGAGGTAGTCTTCCAAAATATCTGCTACCATTCCACCCTTTCAAGCCCGTCTGGTTTATGTCAAAATTAAAACAAGGGTTTGACATGAAGGCCAATCGCTTTACAATCATCTCATAAAACATCCTGTGTTCTACGTTGTGGACAAACCTCCAAAAACATGGGTCATGCCTCGGTCAGGAGTCTTAGCAACACCATGTACAATAACCATGCCAATGCTGACTAGTATGGAGTGGCGTGGCGATGTCGTGGAATCTTTACTTAGTACGTTTGCTTTATGGACTCGCGATTTATCTCTATCTGTTGTATTTATGTACTTATTTATTTTTTAGGTCAAATCATACTGAAATGAAATTTTTGTTTCTGTTGAGTCATTGACGTTATTGCTGTTTTTATTCTGATACCCGTTATTTTTGTACTATACTCTTATTTTATTCTATTGAGTGAAAGGTTATTTTCATCAGAGGCCTGTCTTTTGTTCTGTTGTCTGGGGTATTCTCATTTTATTACTCATGTATTTGTAAATAGTATTTCAAGGTGTTATGTACATAGAATTTCCACCAGATCTCAAATGAAGCCATAAACCGTAATGTATTTTATCCAGGCAGTAAAAACACAATGATGATGATTATGTTCATTTTATGCCTCTAAACAAATGCAAGAACCCAACAAATAAAAATCTCTCTGAGCTCGCTTGACATTCTTCATTTATTCATTGAAGACTATTGATTGAAAAGCTAACCTGCTATGTATATAATATCCACAAAGCATCAGGGCCTGCTATTTTGACACAAACAAAACGTTCTTGCTGTTTCAATACTCTGCATATGCAATACTCTGGATTAGGGTTGAGTCGGGGTTAAACATAAGGCTAGGGTTAGTGTTATGTCAAGTTATGGTTGTGGTTGTGGTTGAGGCTAGAGTTAAGGTTGAACCGGGTTGTGGCCATGAATCTAAGGTAAGGGTTGTGGTTGAGGCTAGGGTAAGGGTTGAACCTGGATGTGGACATGACGCTAGGGTTAGAGTTGTAGTTAAGGGTTCGAGTTGAACCGGGATGATGACATGAAGCTAGGGTTAGGATTGTGGTTAGAGCTAGGTTTCAGGTTGCAAAGGAAAGGTATATTACTAGAATCCTTTGAAGTTTACCAGTAAACTACCAGAATATTGGTATTTTTCAACAACAACAAAAATGATTTTATCAGATGACATCTAGTGATCTTTTTGGGTACTTCCGATTATTAGATTTGACATTTTAATCATTTAACAGACAATTTGGGGATTCGAACCAGCGAGCTTGCAGTTACTGGCCCAACGTTCCTAACAGCGAGACACCTGTGATAATGATCACAAAAATACAATGGCAAAGCTGTAAAACACTAAACTAAATATAAACCATCAACTTAGTGAATACCATCGTTATTTAATATGAGGGTTTCAGCATGAAATACTGTATCTTCTTTTTTTTTTTTACACACTTAATTCTTTTACTATGTTCATATCTTTGTTGTAAATGTTTTGGTGCCAAACTGGTGGCACTTGTGAAAAGTCAATAGTCTGCATAGTTAATTGAAAATAATGGCAGTATTTCATAAAAATTACTTATGGTAAATTACCTGTATCTTTGCAACCCTGATTGGGTGCTGACTGTGGTGGTGGGGCAGCCAGCTAAAAGAAACGGAGCGTAGGGGTTGGTAATGTTCTCTAGTTACGCCGTGATTGGCTCAGTGTTCTGTCACTCATGGGGACACTACATCATTGCAAAATCTACGGGTAGAGCTCAAAAATTCAAGCCCCTTGGGGTGCTGCAATAAAGTTTACATTAGAAGTGCCAATCCAGCAAGGCGCAAAGTCATTGGCCACAGATCGGGTTGGGGAGTAACGGATTACATGTAAAGGATTACAAAAACCGGTAACTATAAGCCGTTACGTTACCAGCTAAAATATTGTAATCAGATTACAGATACATGTCACACCCTGATCAGTTTCACCTATTCTCGTTATTGTCTCCACCCCCTCCAGGCGTTGCTTGTTTTCCCCAGTGTATTTATCCCTGTGTTTCCTGTCTCTCTGTGCAAATTTGTCTTGTATGTTTCCAAGTCAACCAGAGGTTTTCCCGTTCTCCTGCATTTTTTGCATTCTCCTTTTTCTAATCCTCTCGGTTTTGACCCTTGCTTGTTTCTGGACATTGTACCCGCCTGCCTGACCATTCTGCCTACCTTGACCATGAGCCTGTCTGCCACTCTGCACCTCCTCGACTCTGATCTGGTTTTGACCTTTTTGCCTGTCCACGACCATTCTCTTGCCTACCGTTTTGGATTAATAAACATTGTAAGACTCCAACCATCTGCCTCCTGTGTCTGCATTTGGGTCTCGCCTTGTGCCTTGATAGTACGAACTGGACATGACAGACCCAGCAGACTTGGATCAGCTCCGCCATGCTGTCTCCCTGCAGGGAGCCACCAGTGGGAGACATCAGGAGTTGCTACAGTGCCTTTTGGATGGACTCAGTTCCTTGCCGGAACACCACGACCATGGGTTAAAGGCTATTATTGAACAACCCAGGGAGTTAGCTCAGAGACTGTCTGCCACCTCTGAAAAACCCCAATCGCCCAGTAATTTTTTTCCCTATCTGTGGTGAGTTGGTACAGCCTATCCCGACTCCCAGTGAACCCTGCTTACCATCTCCAGAGCGATATTCGGGGAATCCTGGTGCCTGCCGGGGTTTCCTTTCTCAGTGCTCGCTTATTTTTGAGCTACAGCCATCTTGGTTTTCTTCAGACCGATCGAAGATAGCGTATATAATTATGCTAATGTCGGGAAGGGCGCTCTCCTGGGCTACGGCAGTTTGGGAGCAACAATTTGCCATTTGCGGGTATTTGGAGGAATCCATGGCAGAGGTGAGAAAAGTTTGAGTCTCCGGTATCCAGGAGATAGGCAGCCAGCAAACTGCTTGACTTACGTCAACTCCCATAGTGTGGCAGACTACGCGGTGGACTTTCGCACGTTGGCCGCCGAGCGTGCCTGGAATCTGGAGTCTCTTTTCGATACTTTTCTGCATTATCTGAGGAGGTTAAGGATGAGCTAGCTGCTCATCCCCTTCCCTTATTGCCTTAACCATTAAAATTCATGGACGCCTAAGGGAACGCAAGAGTGAAAGGTCTGGTCTCGGGCATACTCGTGCACCCGATATGGCGCCTACCTCTCCTTTGAACCTCTCCAGGGTACCACCATATTTTCCAAGTTGGACCTTTGAAATGCCTACCCCCTGGATTGGATATGCGAGGGGGATGAGTGGAAGACAGCCTTCAACACAGCCAGTGCACATTATGAGTACCAGGTCATGCCATTTTCACTCACCAACACCCCTGCTGTTTTCCAGGCTTTGGTTAATGATGTGCTTCGGGACATGCTAAACCGGTTTGTGTTTGTGTACTTTGACGACATCCTGTTTTTTCCCTGGTCTGCACAAGAACATGTTCTTCATGTCTGACAGGTCCGCCAGCTCCTCCTGGAGAACCAACTATTTGTGAAAGCCGAGAAGTGAGTTCCACTGCTCTACAATCACCTTTCTGGGATATGTCATTGCTGAGGGCAATGTTCAGATGGATCCAGGAAAGGTGAAAGCAGTGGTGGATTGGCCTCAACCAACGTCCAGGGTGCAGCTGCAATGGTTTCTTGGGTTTGTAAACTTCTACCGCCGTTTCATTCAGGACTACAGCACCCTGGCGGCCCCCCTCTCGGCACTCGCCAAGGTACCGTTCAAATAGTCTCCAGCTGACAAAGCCTTTAAAGCATCAGTTCACAACAGCACCCATCCTCATCCATCCGGACGGCTTACGTCAATTTGTGGTGGAAGTGGATGCTTCAGATGTTGGAGTGGGGGCCATCCTGTCCCAGCGATCTGCCCAGGACAAGGAGCTTCATCCCTGTGCCTTCCTGTCCCATCATCTCAATCCTGCTGAAAGGAACTGCGATGTTGGCAACCAAGAACTCCTGGCGGTGAAGATAGCGTTGGAAAAGTGGAGGCACTGGCTGGAAGGAGCAGTACAGCCATTCCTGGTCTGGACCGACTGTAAAAACCTGGAATATCTCCGTACAGCCAAGCGCCTCAACTCCAGGCAGGCCCAGTGAGCCCTTCTGTTCACCAGATTTAACTTCACCATCTCCTACCGCCCAGGGTCAAAGAATGTGAAGCCTGACGCCCTCTCCCACCTATACAGTTCCCCTGCCACACCCTCGACCTCTGAAACCATTCTCCATACCTCATGCCTTGCTGCCACTGTGGATTGGGGTATTGTGAACCTGGTCCGCAAGGCACAATGCTCCCAGCCTGGACCTGAACGGGGCCTGGCTAACCGGCTGTTTGTCCCTAATCCAGTCTGGTCCCGGGTCCTGGAATGGGCTCATTCCTCCAGGCTGACCTGTCATCCAGGGTCCCGTCGTACACTAGCTTTCCTTCGACAATGTTTCGACCCTTGCCTGTTTCTGGACTGTGTACCCGCCTGCCTGACCACGAGCCTGTCTGCCACTCTGTACCTCCTGGACTCTGATCTGGTTTTGAACTTTTTGCCTGTCCACGACTGTCCACTCTTGCCTACCGCTTTGGATTAATAAACATTGTAAGACTCCAACCATCTGCCTCCTGTGTCTGCATTTGGGTCTCGCCTTGTGCCTTTATAATACTTTTGAAAAACTAGTGGATTACTTTGAGGATTACTTTTTAAATTAAGAAAGGATGTTTGCGGAAAAAAATCTGGCACTTCTCTAACAGTCAAATCAGCATTGAAAAAAGGCACAAGTATAAGTTTGTTCCACCTGAGTGAGTCTGACCAAAATTCAGAGACCACTATGATGACACCAAATTTGTTTGGTGGGAAAAGAGCAGGAATAGGCTTTTTTAGGCTACGGTCCAAGCTGTCTTCCAATGGTGCGACTGCTGTCGGCATCCAAAAGATTATCCAATTTGAATAAACTCTTGGAGGTAAGGATGCCAGCAGTGGTGTAGTCTATGTAAATACGGATATCACTTATTATGGATATCTACATAGCGCATTGATGTGAATCACACTGCTGCTCTCTCATTTTTCTATTTGCACCTTAAGGATAAATGTGTATTTGAACCCAATGGTTGAATTAAGCTGCCCATCAATCATTGTTTTTGAAACCAGCGGACAGCCAGTGAAAAATGTGCATAGTGTGGATACAAGCCTATGGAATAAAAGTGGGGCTTTTATTGCTTAATGTTGTACAACAAGCTTGGGCCCAACTAGTCAAGCAGTATGTTAAGTGAGTATCATAGATGTGAAGTAAAGTCCTGCTATCTCTGTATTCAAACAATTTAGTATAAATCGGAAATTAGCTAGGTTGAATTTGGTTATTTGATTTACCTTGCTTTTTAAAAGACAGGTTGGAATCAACTATGATGCCAAGGTACTTAAAATCAGATGCCACCTGGAACTTCTCCCCTGACCCATAGACATCTGGCTCAGTAGCATCAGTTGCCCTCTTTGTGAAGAACATGCTGACAGTTTTTTTTTCACATTGAGATGCAAACACGAGTCACTGAGCCACTTTGTAACCTGGTCCATTACAGTAGTGAGTTCTTGTGCAGCTTGTTGTTTGCTCTCTGCATGCACATATATTACTGTATCATCTGCATACATTTGAACTTCAGACCCAGTACAGACAGAAGGCAGATCATTAATGTACAGGCTGAACAGGAGGTGCCCCAGTATTGACCCTTGGGGCACGCCCACATCATAGCGAGTGGGCGACAGCTCTTTGCTCAGTCTGACACACTGAGTTCTGCCTTCAACGTATGATTTCATCCATCTCAAGGCATCGGGGGAAAAGTTTAACTTGGACAATTTTGTGATGAGAACCTCATGGTTAAGAGTATCAAAGCCTTCCTTAGGTCCGGAAACACAGCCCCAGCAATGCCCCCTTTGACCATATTGGACTTCACATTTTCCAGAAGAAAGCAGTTGGCCGTTTCTGTGGAGTGTTTTGCTCTGAAGCCAAACTTCATGGATGGTAATGTGAAGAGGCTGTTGAGGTGGGGAATCAGTTGCTCTGCTACACACTTTTCAACAACCTTCGACACCACAGGTAGTATACTAATGGGCCTGTAGTTACTCACGTCAGCAGGGTCACCAGATTTAAAGATGGTCATTATTATGGCCAGCACAGTCACCGGATCTCACAGTCACCGGATCTCAACCAAATTGAGCTGTTGTGGGAGCAGCTTGACCGTATGGTACGTAAGAAGTTCCAATCCAACTTGTGGGAGGTGCTTCAGGAAGCATGGAGGGAAATAGCTTCAGATTGGCATTCTTGTTGTCAAAGGTCTGCAAGGCTGTAATTGCTGCAAATGGAGGATTCTTTGACAAAAGCAAAGTTTGAAGGACACAATTATTCTTTCAATAGAAAATCCTTATTTATAACCTTGTCAACATCTTGAGTATATTTCCTATTCATTTTGCAACTCATTTCATGTATGTTTTCATGGAAAACATGAACATTTCTAGGTGACCCCAAACCTTTGAATGGTAGTGTATATACACTGCTCAAAAAAATAAAGGGAACACTAAAATAACACATCCTAGATCTGAATGAATTAAATATTCTTATTAAATACTTTTTTCTTTACATAGTTGAATGTGCTGACAACAAAATCACACATTTGATTTCAATTTTTCAATTTTGTATCAACCCATGGAGGTCTGGATTTGGAGTCACACTCAAAATTAAAGTGGAAAACCACACTACAGGCTGATCCAACTTTGATGTAATGTCCCTAAAACTGATGCTCAGTAGTGTGTGTGATCTCCACGTGCCTGCATGACCTCCCTACAACGACTGGGCATGCTCCTGATGAGGTGGCGGATGGTCTCCTGAGGGATCTCCTCCCAGACCTGGACTAAAGCATCCGCCAACTCCTGGACAGTCTGTGGTGCAATGTGGCGTTGGTGGATGGAGCGAGACATGATGTCCCAGATGTGCTCAATTGGATTCGGTTCTGGGGAACGGGCGGGCCAGTCCATAGCATCAATGCCTTCCTCTTGCAGGAACTGCTGACACACTCCAGCCACATGAGGTCTAGCATTGTCTTGCATTAGGAGGAACCCAGGGCCAACCGCACCAGCATATGGTCTCACAAGGGGTCTCATCTTGGTACCTAATAGCAGTCAGGCTACCTCTGGCGAGCACATGGAGGGCTGTGCGGCCCCCCCAAAGAAATGCCGGGGGCTGCCTCTCGTACCTGTCGCACTGCTGTGCTGCATCCTCATATCACCGCCGCTCAGCTATCGCTGCCTCCAGCTCTGCTTTGGGGCGGTGATATTCCCCAGCCTGTGCCAAGGGTCCCTCTCCGTTTAATATCTCCTCCCATGTCCAGGAGTCCTGTGATGCTGGCCGCTGTTGTTGCTGCTGCTGCTGCTGTCGTCGCTGTCTTTTACCACGCCGCTTGGTCCTTGGTCGGTGGGTGTTTCTGTAAGGGATTTCCTCCTCTTCTTCTGAAGAGGAGAGGCAAAAAGGATCAGAGGACCAATATGCGGCGTGGTAAGTGTCCATGGTTCTTTTAATACGAAAATGTACACATGAACAACTGAATACAAAAACAATAAACGTGGAATGAACGAAACCCAAAACAGTACCGTGTGGTGAAAAACACAGACACGGAAACAAACACCCACAAACACACAGTGAACCCCAGGCTACCTAAGTATGATTCACAATCAGAGACAACTAATGACACCTGCCTCTGATTGAGAACCATACTAGGCCAAAACATAGAAATACCCAAATCATAGAAAAACAAACATAGACTGCCCACCCCAACTCACGCCCTGACCATACTAAATAATGACAAAACAAAGGAAATAAAGGTCAGAACGTGACAACATGACTACAAAATATCTAATAAATTACCTGTAATCTTTGTCCAAACATTTCAAACAACTTTCCTAATCCAACTTTAGGTATTTTTTAACTTACCGATAAAATTTAAGATGGGATAAACTGCGTTCAATAGCGGATAAAAATAAAGTGGAGCGAGCTTTCAGGTCACGCGCCCCAACCACAACAGTACACTTGGCTATCCACCCAGATAGGAAATGGCTACTTCTTAATTTCTCAAAGGAAAAACATCAAATCAATTTCTAAAGACTGTTGACATTTAGTGGAAGCAATAGGAACTGCAAGCAAGTGCCTTCGAAATCTAGATCCACATAGAAACCAATTGAAAACACTGTCACCTCAACAAACAAGAAAATCCTGGATGGTTTGTCCTCTGGGTTTTGCCTGCCAAATAAGTTCTGTTATACTCACAGACATCAGTTTTTTTCTATCCAAATCTACCAATTATATGCATATCCTAGCTTCTGGGCATGAGTAGCAGGCCGTTTACTTTGGGCACGCTTTTCATCCGGAAGTGAAAATACCGCCCCCTAGCCCGAAGAGGTTTTAAAACCCATTCAGTCTGTCTACAAACAGGCTCTCAAAGTGCTTGATAGGAAGCCCAAATAGCCGTCATCACTGTTACATCCACAGAAAGCATGAGCTCCTGTGTTGGAAGAATCTTGTGCAATACACCGACGCATGTCTTGTATTCAAGATCCTAAATGGCCTGGCTTCCCCTCCACTCAGTACTTTTGTTTAACAGAAAACCCAAACATATGGCAGCAGATCCACAAGGTCTGCCATGAAAGGTGACTGTATAGTTCCCTTAAGGGAAAGCACCTTTAGTCAATCTGCTTCTCTGTGAGAGCTTCCCATGTTTGGAATACACTGCTATCAGACACACAAAACTGCACCACCTATCACACTTACACAAAAAACATGAAGACATGGCTAAAGGCCAATAAGATTTGTGAACATAATCCCTAGTTGTGTATTGCCGCTTTCCATGTTGTCTGTAGCTTGTGAGGTGTGGAAACATTTTTTTGTGCTATGTTTCTCTGTCTGTGTGCTATGTCTTGCTTGTCCTAGGTTGCTCTGCGTGTGCTCACTGCTCAATGATTATCTATATTATTATTGTAATTGTTTTTAATAACCTGCCCAGGGACTGCGGTTGAAAATTAGCCGGCTGGCTAAAATCGGCACTTTTACTGAAACGTTGATTAATGTGCCATGTCCCTGAAAAAAAAAACTTGAACTCAAACACTCCATTATAGACAGAATACCAGCTGACTGCTTCTTCCCTAAATATTTATTGCATAGGTTGGAGCTGTGCTTTGGGTCATTGTCCTGTTGTAGGAGGAAATTGGTTCCAATTAAGCGCTGTCCACAGGGTATGGCATGGCGTTGCAAAATGGAGTGATAGTCCTCTGTCCAGTGTCTGTTCTTTAACCCATCTTAATATTTTATTTTTATTGGCCAGTCAGATATGGCTTTTTCTTTGCAACTCTGCCTAAAAGGCCAGCATCCTGCAGTCGCCTCTTCACTATTAACGTTGAGACTTGTTTTGCCGGTACTATTTAATGAAGCTGCCAGTTGAGGACTTGTGACCCGTCTGTTTCTATAAACTAAACACTATAATGTACTTGTCCTCTTGTTCAGATGTGCACCGGGGCCTCCTACTCCTCTTTCTATTCAGGTAAGAGCCAGTTAGCGCTGTTCTGTGAAGGGAGTAGTACACAGCGTTGTACGAGATCTTAATTTTCTTGTCAATTTCTCGCATGGAATAGCCTTCATTTATCAGAACAAGAATAGACTGACGAGTTTCAGAAGAAAGTTATTTGTTTCTGGCCATTTTGAGTCTGTAATAGAGCCCACAAATGCTGATGCTCCAGATACTCAACTAGTCTAAAGAAGGCCAGTTTTATTGCTTCTTTAATCAGAACCACAGTTTTCAGCTGTGATAACATAATTGCAAAAGGGTTTTTCTAATGATCAATTAGCCTTTTTAAAGTGATAAACTTGGATTAGCTAACACAACGTGCCATTCGAACACAGGAGTGATGGTTGCTGATAATGGGCCTCCGCACGCCTATGCAGACATTCCATAAAAGTCAATTTGATGTTATTTTAATGGACAAAAAAAATGATTTTCTTTCAAAAACAAGTCAATTTCTAAGTGACCCCAAACTTTTGAATGGTAGTGTATATCCATTGATTCTTGAAGGATATAACTTATGAATGCCTCATGAGCTTAGTTCAACAGTCACACTCCATGAGAACCAAAAATATAAGCTTGTTTTACTCCAATTTTTTGCCTCATAACATGGTTAAAACCATTTTTATATTATGGATGGTCAGTCCTTGCATCCCTAGCTCTGTCTATTAATCTGAGAGTGGTCACATTTCTCCAGGCCCATCCCTCAGCTTTTTACCAAAACAGAGGCAGGGCGATTTGTTATGGTTTCATCTGTGGAGGAACATTTGCCCTTTAAACAGATATCAAAGTGTCACCAACGAAAAGGTAAGCAATAGTTCTAAAGCAAATGCAGCATATTGCATTCATTTTGGCAATCACTAGCCTGCTATTCAGTGGAGTGGGTGTGTGGTCTGGGTTTAAGAGTCTCTTTTACAAGCTTAAAAGGATAAAAATTCAACATCGGGCATGCTGCCACGCTTAAAACAACTGGAAACATTGAACTGGGAAATCTCAGACTTCAGTGAGTTCAAAACAACTGGGAACTCTAAAAAAAATGTTTTTTTAAAGAGCTCAGGATGGGAAAATAAATTTTGAACGGTCATTCAACTCGGAATTGCAAGTCAGGAACTAGGGCCACTTTCTAGAGTTCCCACCTGAAGATCACTGACGTCATCATGATTCCACCTGTTTTTTTGTCAGAGTTCACAGATGTCTTTCAAGCACCATAAATCCAGAGAATGCCAGACATTGACAAAGATTGATGACAAAATTATCCCTATGAAGGACCCCCGTGACACCTTCCTGTTCAAGTGAAAACAGCACAACAAGGTGAGTCCAAATGTGTTTTGTATGCTGCTGCATAAATTATGTAATATTCCAGAGAGATATGTATACTGTAGCTAAGAAAGTAAAACTAAGTGTATGTTGTAAGCTGTCAGTAGCCCATTTCAAAAGCGCTGAACAAATAGTTATATTGACTACGTCTGTCCTAGCTTGCGGATTGCGGATTGCCTCTTATCTGCTTGTTGTCCCCTTTTGCCATAGTTTGTACATCTCAATCAAATTCAATCAAATGTATTTATAAAGCCCATTTTACATCAGCCGATGTCACAAAGTGCTATACAGAAACCCAGCCTAAAGCCCCAACAGCAAGCAATGCAGATGTAGAAGCACGGTGGTTAGGAAAAACTCCCTAGAAAGGCAGGAACTTAGGAAGAAACCTAGAGAGGAACCAGACTCTGAGGGGTGGCCAATCCTCTTCTGGCTGGGCCGGGTGGAGATTATAACAGTACATGGCCTAGATGTTCAAACGTTTATAGATGACCAGCAGGGTCAATTAATAATAATCACAGTGGTTGTAGAGGGTGCAACAGGTCAGCACCTCAGGAGTAAATGTCAGTTGGCTTTTCATAGCTGAGCATTCAGAGACAGCAGGTGCAGTAGAGAGAGAAAAACAGCAGATCCGGGACAAGGTATCACGTCCGGTTAACAGGTCAGGGTTCCATAGGCAGAATAGTTGAAACTGGAGTAGCAGCACGACCACGTGGACTGGGGACAGCAAGGAGTCATCAGGCCAGTCCAGTCCTGGGGCATGGTCCCAGGGCTCAGGTCCTCCAAGAGGGGAGGGAGAGGGAGAGAGAGAGAATTAGAGGGAGCATACTTAAATTCACACAGGACACCAGATAAGACAAGAGAAATACTCCAGATATAACAGACTGACCCTAGCCCCCCGACACATAAACTTTTGCAGCATAAATACTGGAGGCTGAGACAGGAGGGGTCTGGAGACACTGTGGCCCCTTCCGCCGATACCTCCAGACAGGGCCAACCTGGCAGGATATAACCCCACCCACTTTGCTAAAGCACAACCACCACACCACTAGAGGGATATCTTCAACCACCAACTTACTACCCTGAGACAAGGCTGAGTATAGCCCATGAAGATCTTCCCCATGGCAAGAACTCAAGGGGTGCGCAAACCCGGACAGAAAGATCACGTCAGTGACTCAACCCACTCAAGTGATGCACCCCTCCTAGGGACGGCATGGAAGAGCACCAGTGTGCCCATGACTCAGCCCCCGTAATAGGATTAGAGGCAGAGAATCCCAGTGGAGAGAGGGGAACCAGCCAGGCAGAGACAGCAAGGGCAATTCCTGCTTCAGTAACTTTCTGTTCACCTTCACACCCCTGGGCCAGACGACACTCAATCATAGGACCTACTGAAGAGATGAGTCTTCAATAAAGTCTTAAAGGTTGAGACCGAGTCAGCCATATCAGCTATGTTTTTTATAAAGGCAGGGAATGAGGCTGAATGAACTGTTTCGCTGCCAGACAAGGAATCGCTGATAGCCACATGTAGCGTTGGTAAGGTGTTAGGACTCTGCTGGTACAGTTTTCTTATGCCCTAATAGTTTGTGGGCACGGTTTGTCAACATTATAGTGCAATTAATATATTGTTCAGTGTTGTGTTGTGTAGTGGCTTTCTGGCATACATCAAAAACAATGTATTTATTTTTTTCCCCACCAAGATTTACATGCTAAAATCGTCACTGGTTGCTACCAACCAAATGTAACGCCAAAATAAAACATTTGTTTACCAAAGATATTGTTCCCACTCATTAGTGCTATTTAACACTGTAAATTAAATGAATGAGTGGTTTTGGGTGGATTTTTCCTTTAACCCAAATCCAAACCCTAGCTAGCTTCATGTCCACATCCCAATTCAACCTTAACGTGCATTTCACAGTAACTCGAAAAGCAGTTAGTTGCCTGGAATTTTCTGTGAATTGTACATTACCTAACTGACAACCAGCTGTCGCTCACTCAGTTATTGTAAAAATCTCAGTATCGTAATAGCCAGTAATTGCTAGTAACTTACTTGCAACTAGCTGCCAGTAACTGACTGAACTTTTCTGATTACAAGATAGCTTAACATTACTTAACAACTACTATGCATTCTTTGTGGTTAGCACACTTGGGACTGGGTCGGTTCCCAAACCAAAACAGATCTTAGTCAACTAAGAATCGTCTATTCTTTCTACCAATTGAATGGTCGACATTTTAAAGGTGTGTTTTTAAACACCCTGTTTGAAAGAAATCAACTATATATAGGCGACTGATGCTTTAAGCACTGCGATTAAAAATGAAGACACACAAATTACTAAAGAGGGCACCAGACATCAATATAGCCTAACCAGAAGAAAAAAAACTGTTCCCGACCCTCATCTGCTCGCTACTGCTGGCCTTCGCAGATTCTGCCATTATGCTTCTGAAGTTGCCGGTAATAGGCTACACCATCGGTCGGCAACCTTTTCAATTTGGAGTGACAAGTTATTGAACCATTTCTACTGATCTGCATGCCAGTTATGGTTTTCATATGCACATTTTCGTGGAACAGTTTAATTGAACTTCATAATAAATTCTTCATATCTCAAAATTATATCTAAATGAAAATTATACAAATCTAGAAGTAACTTCTATTGCCATTGCCAATATGTGAAAATAGCCTACATAAAGCCAACAGAAACTATCCTGATAATAATAAATATCCTATAAATCACATTGGCTGTGCATGGCCTGTCTGCAAGGAACTTGAAACATTATATCAATTATTCTATTAACTTGGTCAGGCCAGAAACTTGTGCTAGCAAACTTTGCAACATAGTGTAAAATATTCTGGGCCCTCAGAGTTCCCAGCGCCAGTGAGCTCGGGACACTGCTTTAGGCTATTTCTGCAAGGGGATAGGAAGTAGTCAAGTTGGCCTATTTTGACGTTTCCACCAGATCAGAGCATACCATTTTTTCCGCTTTCATGCTGAGTGGTAATTGAAAGGGAGAGAGCTGGAAAGATGACTTTGTTTTTACATCCATTGAGAATGACAGACTTTGTTTACTTGCTGTTTGAGGCAAAGAAAAACTTACTTTGAGAAGCTCCACAGTGATGGTGAGTTAAGACAACCATAAATAACATCAGATCCCCAAATGGGGACATTTATAGGCCTGCATTTACGCAAAGGCCAGGAACACTAGTCCTACTTCTAAACTCAGCAACAACAAAAAAAACGTCCCTTTTTCAGGACCCTGTCTTTTCAAAGATAATTTGTAAAAATCCAAATAACTTCACATATCTTCATTGTAAAGGGTTTAACACTGTGTCCCATGCGTGTTCAATGAACCATTAACAATTAATGAACATGCACCTGTGGAATGGTTGTTAAGACACTAACAGCTTACAGACGGTAGGCAAATAAGGTCACAGTTATGAAAACCTAGGACACTAAAGAGGCCTTTCTACTGACTCTGAAAAACACAAAAAGAAGGATTCCCAGGGTCGCTGCTCATCTGCGTGAACGTGCCTTAGGAAGCATGAGGACTGCAGATGTGGCCATGTCAATAAATTGCAATGTCCATACTGTGAGACGCCTAAGACAGCGCTAGAGGGACACAGGATGGACAGCTGATATTCCTCGCAGTGGCAGACCACGTGTTACAACACCTGCACAGGATCAGTACATCCGAACATCACACCTGCAGGACAGGTACAGGATGGCAACAACAACTGCCCGAGTTACACCAGGAACTCACAATCCCTTCCTCAGTGTACAGACTGTCTGCAATAGGCTGAGAGAGGCTGGACTAAGGGCTTGTAGGCCTGTTGTAAGGCAGATCCTCACCAGACATCACCGGCAACAAAGTCACCTATGGGCACAAACCCACCGTCACTGGACCAGACAGGACTGGCAAAAAGTGCTCTTCACTGACGAGTCGTGGTTTTGTCTCACAAGGGGTGATGGTCGGATTCGCGTTTATCGTTGAAGGAATGAGCGTTACACCGAGGCCTGTACTCTGGAGTGGGATCGATTTGGAGGGTCCGTCATGGTCTGGGACGGTGTGTCACAGCATCATCGGACTGAGCTTGTTGTCATTGCAGGCAATCTCTTGCAGACAATCTGTGGTTAAATTCCCATGTAGGTTAGTGATGGGCATTCCGTGTCTTTTCTTTGAGCTGGCTCATTAGGCTCTGTTCACGCAAAAGAGACAGCTCATTTGGCTCCCAAATGGCTCTTTGTTCAAAATGCTTAAAAAACAGCCTAGAACTGTGAAAATATTGCAAATCTCCAATGTAAAGCCCAAAATGTAGGCTTGTGAAAGATTGGGAAATGCAAGTTCAAATACATTTTGTACATGGCCAAATTATTAAATGGCCTGCAAAAAAAGTTTTCTACAAACTGAAAAAATCAGCATGGACCAGATTGAGGCGTTCTCCTCACAATGTATTGTTTCTGCAGTGAGGATTCACTCTCTCCAGTATCTCCCCCCCCCCCCCAATCTAACTGCACTGTCCATTTACAGTAGCTATCACAGTGAAAAAAGATCATGCTACTATTTGAGGTAAGTGCTCAGTTATGATCTTGAAAATGTATTAATAAACCAATTAGACACATTTGAGAAGACTTGATACAACATTTTGAACAGAAATGTAATGGTTCATTACAAACATTGCACATTCACTGCTGCCATCTATTGGCCAACATCTAAATTGTGCCTAAACTGGAATAATACATTTGGGCCTTTCTCTTGCATTTCAAAAATGACAGAATAAAAAAAATGGTATTATCTTTTACCAGATCTAATGTGTGTTATTCTCCTACATTAATTTCACATTCCCACAAACTTCAAAGTGTTTCCTTTCAAATGGTATCAATAATATGCATAGTTTTGCTTCAGGTCCTGAGATACAGGCAGTTAGACTTCGGTATGTTATTTTAGGTTGAAAATTGAAAAGAAGGGTCAGCGCTACCCTCCTGTAGGTTTTCACTCGAAACCCAGTTGTAACTAAGCTGATTCATCTTTATAAACCAGTTAATTATTAGAATCAGGTGCATTAGATTAGGGTTGGAATGAAAGCTTACAGGATAGTTGCTGTCCAGGAATAGGGTTGGAGACCCCTGACTTTAGAGAATTATTATTAACTTATCTGCAGAAAATCATTGTTTTAGCTCAAAAAGCAGTAGTAGCAGTATGCAAATCAGGGAGCAATGGAAGCCTATTTAACTTGTATTTTTTATTTGGTAGCCTACATTAGTGATGGGTCCTTCGCGAACGAACGGCTCTTATTGAACAGATATTTTTGGTGAACTTCGGGAACCGAATCGCATCGAACAAAGAGCAGTCACAATGTGATATTATATTGATATTTGTGTGTAAAGTCCACAGCCATTTATCGTATAATTCATTTTACAGACACAAAGATCACACCTTCTCTAGTGTATTTTGCTTTGTCGACATTCGGAAAGTTCACGGCCAAATTGGCTATTGTCATCAGACCTGGCATGACATTTTTTATCCGACATACTAGCATAAAAAGGTTGGATGGAAACATGGTTAAAGATCACATAATCATGTGGTTGAAATTCCACCCCGAAAACAACAGTTTACATTGATTTCTTTTCAAATCCAATGTATTTTCAACCCCAGGTAGCCTAGGGGTTAGAGCATTAGACTAGTAACCGAAAGGTTGCAAGATTGAATCCCCTAGCTGACAAGGTAAAAATATGAACTAGGCAGTTAACCCACTGTTCCTAGTCTGTCATGTAAATGAGAATTTGTTCTTAACTGACTTGCCTAGTTACATAAATATATTCAACTTCACATTATGTTATACAAATTACATTGAAACAACATTTATTAAACTGGTTTGGGCTCTGGTTCTAACAGTTTAATGAAGAACTACACAAAGGATTATTCAAAGAACAGATAAAGGTTCTTCACAGCCCTAAAAAGGTTTCCCCTACAGGGACAAAATGAAGAATGTGTTTTGTGGTACTAACTAGCACTTATTTTGAGTATATAGGTTTAGAGTTGAACTGGGATGTAGGCAAGAAGCTTGGGTTAAGGTTGTGGTTAGGGTTGAACTGGGATGTGACATGAAGCTAAGGTTAGGGATGAACCAGGATGTGGAGCTGCTGCTGCTGGGCTGGGATACGAAGCGATAGGGTAAGGGTTGTGGTAAAAGACTAGGGTAGTCACACTGAATTTGAGTTATACAGACATTTCCTCCTTTTCTGCTATTGAGATATGTTCTAGCATTTGTTGTTTATCTGAAACCACTGAACTGGAGCAATCACACCAGTGGAGGCTTCTCAGAGGAGGAAGTGAAGGACCATCCTCCACAGTGAATTTCATACAAATAAAAATGGTAAAACAGTGAAAAACTATGCTAAATATATTCATGTCACCAAATAATTGATTAAAACACACTCTTTTGCAATGAAGGTCTACAGTAGCCTAAACAGCACTCTGTAAGGTAGCACGATGGTGTAGCCGGAGGACAGCTAGTTTCTGTCCTTCTCTGGGTGCATCGACTTCAATACAAAACTTAAGAGGCGCTTGGTTCTTACCCCCTTCCATAGACACTGTAATTATGACAACTTTCGGAGGACGTCCTCCAACATATCAGAGCTCTTGCAGCATGAACTGAAATGTTGTCCACCCAATCAAAGGATCAGAGAATTAATCTAGTACTGAAAGCATAAACTACAGCTGACTAGCACTGCAGTGCATAAAATGTGGTGAGTAGTTGACTCAAAGAGAAAGACAGTAGTTTAACAATTTTCAACATACAAGATAGAGAGATTTCGTTATTTCTTTTCACTTTCAGTTTCACTTACTTAGCTAGCAAATGCAGCTGGCTAGTTTAGTTACTCAGACACCTGGTTCAAACAGAGGTATGCTATGTTAGCTAGTTGGCTATGACTATCCCACACAACACTGGAACTCTTCCAAGTTCTCGTTAAGCTTTTGTTTTTATTATTGCCACCGGGGCCGCCGGTTAACTCACTGTTCCTAGGCCGTCATTGAAAATAAGAATTTGTTCTAAGCTGACTTGCCTACAAATAATTATTAATGCATTAGTTCTATTAGCTATGGACCAGGACAACGATGGAGGCTGTGTGTAGCGGTTATGACACGGTTTAGCTTGGAAAGGTTTTTACGCCTGGTCACATACAGCTGATGTGTTGTTCATTGAAGTCCACAAACGAAGGGAAAAGGTGAGAGGAGGAGAGTGCATAGAGGGTAAATGAATACAACATGGTGGCTGTGATCTGCCGATTCTGTTGAAAAACGTTTCTTAAACGAAAGCAAACGACACAGGGATAAAAAAATACCTGAATTTATCCAATAGAAACTCTTGTTTGCAACTGTTGGGCTAATGATTACACCCTAGATAAGCTAGATGCACGCAAGAGTGTGCAAGGCGGTATTGAATGTGTAACTGTCTGTCAACTCAATTTTTTTCTCTCGACCTGTGTGCACCTACGTTGTAAACTTTCATTCATAGGCTAGGTTGCAGCAACCTCATGATGGGTATAGTGAACATGTGAATATCATGCAGTAGCCTAATCCCATCAATGTTACATTGAACTGCGTGAATGGAATATGAATGATAGTCATCCAACATGCTGTAATAGAAACAAGGCCATGCTCATAAACGGCACTGACTGCCACTGGATCACACCTACAGTGTTAATGCGTTTTGGTACACCAGAAGTACCTACATTAATTTCTAATGGAACCCTGTGTTTGCCTTCTTGCAGTGCGTTCTGTGTGGCACATACATTGGATTTATCTAATATGCATCAAACTGTGTGCGTAGGAGGCTTGACAAAGTGGTAGCAGAATGATTACGTTTTACACATCCAGATGATGCTACGTTTTGCGCAATGACACCGTCGGTGTGATCGAGGCGTCAGATTGAGATTGGTTCTGTGACGCTTGCCAAACAGAGCGCACTCAAAATTAGGAGAAGCAAGCCACCTAAAAACCTTTTTAGGCATGACACTGCATGCTTACTGGTGATATTACTGCTCCTACTTTATCAGAAGTGGATTCAAGTTGAGGCTGACCATACAACTGTGTAATGCTTTTTTGGGAGAAAAAGTAACCTGATGGAGTTTATGGACGATGCAATCGTTTGTTCTCCTCGCTTCTCTGTGTGGATGCGTCCTTTGCTCAGGTACATAACTACTGTTTCTCTTTTTTTTAAACGTCAGTGTAGGTTTATTTATATTATTTATAACAGTGACAATCCGGAGTAATAATTAATGTCTTAATTACTGTCTCGTTACCCCAAAATCTCTCAATTTAAAGTTTATAGTCTAGAATAAAATGAGATTTTTGAGAAACCTTTTAGCCTACCCAACTAAATCCATGCGTTAAGGCTCTCTGCTAATATAATGTATACATTATGTTCTAAAATGATGCAAATATGAATGCAATCGCTTTAAATGTAGACTAAACATGCGCAATTACACACAATGACAGAAATTAAAGATTGAACTTCTTTTACCTTTGGAGTCTGAGCCAACCTGTCATAATCATAATACCAGTCGGTGAACATGATTAAAATGGCCATTCTGTCAATCTGTCATTCAGACAGACGCATGAATAATTTCTGCTCCAACACCCTTATAGTTAGACAGGTTAATATTTTTGTTTGAACTATGGCTAATGCAATAATAATGTTTGGCCACATTGCATTCATATTTTATAGTTAATGACCCGACAGACAGAGACAAAGTACAGTACCTTGAATATAGGATGTAATCCTTTTTGGGGGGGGTCAAATTAGTGATATAGCGATGTGTTTTACAAAGTGCTCCTATAATGCGTTTTATATGTTGCAAGCAATATCCATCAGATCATGCAGGCATAACATATCAATCAAGCCCAGATAGCCAGAGGAAGCACAACAGATCTATTCCAAACGTCTCTGTTGAACACTAGCTGGGTGACTGTACTGATTACAAATATGGAAGCAAGGTTGAGTGAGTCAAGGATTCTTCATACTAATGATTATCTCTGTATTGGCTGTTGGGTTTTGGCATTTCACCACAAGTGACTGGATAGCCTTCACATTTAAAAGTGCATCTGAATATCTCCTTTTCCGGAGACAGTGGTCATAATAATAGTGTGTTAAAATGAGTAACAGTGTAGTTGAAAAAGCAGTGGTTATAACATTTTAAGCAGGTTTAAACCTCTGCTGTTTTACTGTCCAAACTGATTGAAAAGGGCACTGACTGGACAATGGATTTATCAATGTATTAGAGGGAATAGAAGCATAAACAGAAGGAAATGGCTCCCTCTTGTGGAGTTTCTGCACTGCATTATCTTCATGGAGGTTGCTTGGAAACACGTACTTCCATTCTCGTGCACTGTAACTAGAGATTTCCTTCCATGTATTTCCGGCATCACAATTAGTGTGTGTGCATGCGTTTCAGTCTGGCCTTATCAGATGCAGTGTTACCACTGTGAAGAGACTCTGTTGGACAATGACTGTTCAGCTCCAAAATTCATTGTCAACTGCACAGCAAACATCCAGAATGCCTGTCAGAAGGAGGTGATTGTGGGTGAAAATGGTGAGCCTTGTTGACTTTTTCTGACGTCAAGTCTGAATTTATTCTAGTAGGTTAATAGTAAATAACTTTTGTTTTACAAGATCTAAAATGTGCACCCTTTGTGTAATTTTTGGCCAAGGCTTTGTCTTCTATCTCCCTCCAGGTGTGATTTACAGGAAGGCCTGTGCCTCCTTCTCCACCTGTCTGATTGTTTCAGCAGGGTATCAGTCTTTCTGTGTCCCAGGTCGGGTGGGCTCTGTCTGCATTAGCTGCTGTAACACCCCCCTCTGCAACGGACCCCGCCCCCCCAGGATCTCCCTGGCCCCCAGCCATCCCCCCACTGCACTCCTCCTCATCATCACTGTTTCCATGGCAACACTGCCCTGATATGGACACTGGTATTGTCTAGATTGGACTGAATGTTCTCAGGTGTGGAGGTGCCTGGTGTTGGAGCAAACACTGTCCTGAGAGATGACTGGACAAGGATTCTGAAATCAAAGCAACAGAGCTGTCCGACACATACCGGTCCGTTGACGGAAGTGAGAAATTTAGGAAGTATATTAAGTCTGACCCAAAAGTTCTTAAATATGTTGCATCCATAGTAAATTACACTTTAATCATTTGTGCAGACTGCACCGAATCAAATAACTAGTGTTTATATCCCAGAGATGACAGGGTACATTCAGTACTATACACAATGTTTACAGTTAGGATGACACACTTGGTGTACAAAGAAAATTAGGAACACTTTCTAATATTAAGTTACATTCCTTTTTACCCTCAGAACAGCCTCAATTCATCAGGGCATGGACTCTACAAGGTGTCGAAAGCGTTCCACAGGGATGCTGGCCCATGTTGATGCCAAATGCTTCCCACAGTTGTGTCAAGTTACCATTTTTGATACACACACACACAGGAAACGGTTGCGCATGAAAAACCCAGTAGCATTGCAGTTCTTGGCAGAAACCGGTGTGCCTGGCACCTACCATACCTCGTTCAAAGGCACTTTGGTCTTTCCCGTTTACCCTCTGAATGGCACACATACACAACCCATGACTCAAAGCTTAATGTCTCCTCCCCTTCATCTACACTGATTGAAGTGGATTTAACAGATGACATCAGTAAAGGATAGCTTTCACCTGGTCAGTCTCATGGAAAGAGCAGTTGTTCCTAATGGTTTTGTACACTGTCAGATAGAAGTGACTAAACCCTGTTAAAAATCCCCATAGGGATGGATGTGTGCTACTTTGCAACCATTATTAAAACATGAGCATAAGTGTCATTGACTTAATCAACCTTTATTTTAACAAATTTAAATTACATTAAATGTAGCAGAATTACAAAAGTAATTCCCATAAAAGCAAAACTAATTTCACAGTATAAGATATGCAGTTTTCATTTTTGAAACAGTAAAATCCTCAGTTGAAAAGCAACAGGTGATTAGTTTGGTAAACTTGTATTGTTATTGGCACTTCTAAGAAAATAAAGCATTGAGCTGCATAGCAGAGGATGTTTGACTGCCAGATTATCTGTTCAATGTCATTCAATTAAAAAAGGTTAAAAAAAAAATGACTACGACCCATATCAGAAAAAGTACATTTCACGTCATCTAGATTACCAACATCAAGCGAGAGGTTGAAACATTTGTAATGGCTAATCCTTTAGCCAAGCTATTCCTGGGTAGATGAGGACAAGCTCTGACTGGTAACTGGATGCTATGCAATGTGATTCAGTGAGTTAATTGACTTTGGCAGTACTGCCAAACCTTCTCAATTAATCCCGTAACCCCTGTCACAGGGGATTCTCTCAATAAAACCAAGTGCACCTTGAAAATAAATGTTGTTACCCCTGCACATAGGGAATAACATGAAGATTAGTGGGATTTCTTTCATATCACCTAATTAATTACATGAAACACAGATTCTCTACTGATCACCTCTATTTCAAGCACTGAATCTTTGTTAGTTTTGGAAAGAGAACAAGCTTGACAAAATTCATTATCAGGAAAATATATCACACTTCTCAATACAAGTCCATCCATAAAACATCATTTCTTGACACCATAGCAGACAACATCACCAGCAATTACATTGAAAATGTCATTTATGTTTCAATAGATGAGTCCCTGCAAGGTCTGAATATTTAACATCTAAGATGCAAAGCTGTCTGCTCCATCATTTGCATCTTATTAAAACAAACTGACAAGATCCTCTATTGGCACAAACTTCAACAGAAAGACTGGTTAGAGCAGCCTCACAGAGAGAATCAATGTCTTAAATTAAACCAGTAAATTACCCTGATCATTCAAGGGGAAATGTTACGAATGCATAACTTCAGTAAAAAGGGATTGTACTGTAAAAGCACTAGTAATATTTGTAATTTGCTAATAAATGATATCCCATGTAAATGTCCACCTTACAAATGAATCATGTTCTTCTTCATTACTCATCGCAACAAAAAGCCTGTGATGTCATAATTGAGACTAATAGTGTGTGCCTTATTTAAAATGGCAGAATTCCCAAATGGACAGATAATATTCACAGAATTAACAACCTCGCACAACTCCAAACTGATACTGTACTTTAAATCAGTTGGTATATAAAAAGTGGCCATTTTAAAATTACTTGAGGCATTGATTTCCTGCTTAATCAGATGGAAGAGCAAAGAACAAATTGTCTCCAATCGTTACTTGACAATGCAAAAATAACTATCGAAATAAGTATGTTAGTTAACTACACCATCCCTTCAAAATGGGAGTTAAAAAAACAAAAAAAAGACAGGGACGTCTAAAACCTTAACATCAACTTTTAAAAACGTCAAACCTTACGCCAAAGCCAAATTCCAAACCAATCGATTCCTGACAATTAAGACACTATATCAAAGTACAAAATCAAACATGGTCTAAATAATTAGAATAATTAAGCAGTTATGTGAATGCACCAGAAGCACTCCTGAAGCAATTCCAAGTCACAGATCTTTTATTTGCTTGCATTCCTCCACATTTACTTCTTCTCCTTCTTCTTGTTGTCCTGCTAAATAAAGAGAACACTTCACATTAAACCATTATTAGCCTAGCAGTGCAAAGTGCAACATTTCTACAATGTACAATATGCTGGTTTATCACACATATTGTATTTAGAATGCTTTCTGGTCCTAGGTTCATGTTTTTCTATGGTTCAAAACATAGCAACGTGTATGAGAGATAGTGGAAGTGTATTATAGTCGGTATGCTATATAAATAGCAATACACTGTCAATATTGTACCTTCTCATGCATGGCCAGAATAACCATGAGCTTCCTGAAGATGGTCACAAAGTCCAAGAAGAGATCCACAGAGTGCCTTCAACAGGGTGAAAAGAGAAGTTATCATATATCTTACAAAACACTTCATAAGCTCATTGTAAAAGAGCCCCAATTACCAAGTGCATACTAATTGTATTGTGTTTCTGTGTGCAATCTTTTCTTCTCAACCTAAAGCGCAACCATAAACATGCTCCTTAATATTTTCTTGTGCGACCTGGAATTTCTCTTTGGGAGCACCAGTGCGCCTAGAAAAAAAAACAACCAGATAATTGTTGTAATGATTAAGTTTCACTGTACTGTTGTTTCTGAGTGCCTCAGAGAAAAAAAGCCAAAAGATTAGTTAGCGAATATGGTTGCACCAATACTAGGCCACATCAAAACAGATTGTTTCTTGCCCAAACATTTTGAAAGATTCACTCAATTTGCCCAAGTATATCATGAGACGACATGAACAGAACAGATCAGGGATTCGGATTTCCTGCAACCTTCTGAAGATGCAAAGCACAGGAATGTCCCTTCTGTGTGCGCATGTCTACCACTTTGTGTAATCATTAGCATCGCTAACGGCAACTGCCTTCTGGTAGATGGAAAGGCTTTCTCAAAAACCTTCTCAATTAAATGTTAAGTACAAAGTAGCCTATGCCTACCTGGCAGAAAGATATGCTTCCTTGCATCAATCCATTGGGCATTTGTTTTGCAAGCTCTGCGCACGCTACAGAAACACTTTTAACCAAACAGTCTCTTGCTATAGGTGCATGGTGTGCACTTGAATTAAAGGGTAACTACACTAAAAAATGTAAATGTCTTAGAAAAACAGTCTCCTGATGTGGTTTAAGTATTGTTTTGAACTTGAAACTGGATGTTCTATTTTTCTTCCCGGATGACAAATCAGTACATACACACGGATGAAACGTAATTTGGGCAAAACAAAAATGGGAAATTATGTTAACAAAAATAAAGACATTTTATAGGGCCATATCTATGTAGAAATCTAATATTCCAGAAATAACTATTTTCAGTGACGGGTATTTACGTCAACATTTTAGCTTTTTATAAATTAACAAATCTATTTACAGGGTTACCTATTAGTGTCTATTGCACAACATGTGCTTAAAGTCAAAATCATTTTTGCCCAATATAAGGCTATATCTCAACAACAACAAAAATGTTTATCCTTTTTTTCTGGTGCTCCAAAAATGTTATGTTGTGCTCCTAACTTTAGGAGTGGTACCAATGAAACATTTTAATTTACAGTCACAGGCTGACAGACTAAATTCCAGATGACAATGGCAAAAAAAATGTGTTTCAACATTAACCACTCACCCTCATCAACAGGCCCAGAGAGAGTGTGTGTCCCTTACCAGATGTAGTCTTTGTCTCCCATCTCAGCCTTCTCAATGATGAGTTGAGTGTCAAACAGCACAAATCCACACATGATGACCAGACCGAGGTACATGTGAGCCTAGACACACACAGAGAGAGAAATGCTTGGTGAAAATGACAACCAGCGCACTAAGTCATACTGTAACTAATAGCTAAGTCCATGAAGAGTAGCATTGTGTTAGCAATAATAATGGATCAAAACAAAGCAAACATAACAATATTGGGTTATTTTCCTCTTTACCGTAAACAACATGACAGACCCCAGGAACATGTTGAGGAAAGAGACCAGGAGCAGGATGGACAGTCCGGACATTAGAGTACCTGAAAGACAGAAATATTTTTGCGATAAATGAACAGAAAGTAAAGAAGTTTCCAACTTTCTAAAGGGTATGTGCATTTGGTAACATTTATTGAGTGAGCACAGTCTCACTAAATCCAGAGTGGTAAGTTTCAGTTCCTTAATAAAAAAGGAAAACTCCAGCACACTGGTAATACACTTTTTTTCTCTATGCACCTGGTAGCACTTCAAGGTGTGTGAGTTTACTTTCTATAGTTTCAGTTCCTTTACATTACACAATATCTGGTAAGCAGCACAGAACACTTTGGTATTCATTAGGATCCCCTTCACTCTTCCTGGGGTCCACATGAAACAATACAGAACATTAGTCAAGGACCGCAATACATACATAAAAAAAGCGTCACACAGCCTACAAATCAGTACATACACACAATATCTAGGTCTAATACAAAACAAGATATAAAATGACCATCTTACTGCACAAAGGGGACTGTGAAGAGGTGTTCTTTTATCTGTTTTTTTTTTAATCTGTTTTTATTGCTAGCTTGGGCTCCCGAGTGGCGCCGCAGTCTAAGCCACTGCGTCTCAGTGCTAGAGGAGTCATTACAGACACCCTGTTTCGAATCCAGGCTTTATCACAACCGGCCGTGATCGGGATAGGGCGGCGCTCAATTGGCCCAGCGTCATCCGGGTTTGGCCGGGGTAGGTAGTCATAGCAAGTAAGAATTTGTTCTTAACTGACTTCCCTAGTTAAATAAAGGTTACATTAAAAAAAAAAACCTGCAGTGGCAGAGTTCCATGTAGTTAACTTCTTAGGGCTGCAATCCCGTGAACGGGATCGTTATGACAACAACCAGTGAAAGTGCAGGGCACCAAATTCAAAACAACAGAAATCTAATCATTAAAATTCCTCATCCCACCACAGTGTCTGACTTCAAATAGGCTTTACAGCGAAAGCACCACAAATGTTAGGTCAGCACAAACTCACAGAAAAATTCTGCCATTTTTCCAGCCAAAGAGAGGAGTCACAAAAAGCACAAAGAGAGAAAATGAATCCCTAACCTTTGATGATCTTCATCAGATGACACTCATAGGACTTCATGTTACACAATACATGTATGTTTTGTTTGATAAAGTTCATATTTATATAAATAAATCTCAGTATACTTTGGCGCGTTACGTTCACTAGTTCCAAAAACATCCGGTGATATTGCAGAGAGCCACATCATTTTACAGAAATACTCATTATAAATGTCGATAAATACAATTGTTAGACATGGAAATATAGATATACCTCTCCTTAACGCCTTTTTCTTAAAATTCTTAAAGCATTGTTGGTTAAGGGCTTGTAAGTAAGCATTTCACTGTAAGGTCTACTACACCTGTTGTATTTGTCGCATGTGGCAAATAAATTTGATTTGATTTTGTTAAGGATGTTAATTATTTTACTGTGGCAGCCGATGTGTATACTGTTGAGTCGTCGGCGTGCATAGACACACAGGCTTTATTCAAGGTCAGTTTTTACCCAAAAGTTTGCTAAGCACTTGTAACAGGCTGATTGGTCGGCTGTTTAAATCATTAAAGTGGTGGGTGCTCTGCTATTCTTGGGTAGCGAAATGACCTTTGCTTCCATGTCTGAGGGCACACACACCATCTTCTAGGCTTACATTTAAGATGTGACAAACAGGAGTCACAATGCATTCCACCACCAACCTCAACAATTTACCATACAGGTTGTTGGTACCAGGTGGTTTATACTTATTTATAGATAGCAAAAAATGTCACCACTTCCACACCCACTTCGTGGAACTCAAAACTACAGTGCTAGTCTTTCATTATTTGGTCCGTTATGCATGAATAAGAAAGTTCAGCACTTTACCTCCAAGGAAGAGGTAGCTCCTGCGCTGGGCGTAGAGGGCACTCAGCGTGAAGCACAAAAAGATGATTGAGGTCCCCAGGAAGGCTGTCACAATGATGCTGGTTGTAGGAGCAGAGAGATGTGAGGCTCATTCAGTCACCTCAGGAGAAACCCCTCATTGAAAGAAACTAGCTACTATACACATTATTACTGTCATCTTACCTTGGGTTAATAGAGATGACGTAATCCATGGTTGGGCCCAAACCAACACCTGAAATGAAGAGAAACATCAGCTCATGGCTACTTCAATAGCTAAAAATACATAGGCTGCATTCTGATTCTCTACCTTTCTTTGGAAGTGTATATTCGTTTCCCCCCATATTCCCATGAGGGGAGGGTACATAGAATTAGAACAGACATGAACCTTATGATGGAATAAAAGGTCAGCCATTGTGATAAGATTATTTTACACAATGAGTTTGAAGAATGACTTAATGTTTGTTCACTAGCTAGCCATCCAATTAAATAAATAATTTGGAAAAAATATTTATGAAATTAACTGCCAATATACAAACATTCCATTCAAACAATAGAGTCAATCTACAGCCACACACTGGCTGAAATCAGTGATATTGTATCATATAATAGCACTCACAGCTTTCAAAGAAAACAAAAAATGGAGACATGTCTGTCTGTTTACATATTTAGAGGATATTTATACAAATTTCTGAATAAGCTGTATTTATAATTATGACAATATTTTTAGGTTGACAATTCTATTATACGTGTCCTGATATCACATGCCTCACTTACATTTTCCTGCTCAAGTTAAAATCAGGATTATGCCTCTAACTAATGGGAGTTAGTTAGAGGCTAGTCCGACCAATCTGATTCCACACTCCAAGACTGCTTCCATCACGTGGACAGGGATATATTTCGTATTGCGTCAGACAACAACATTGACGATTACGCTGATTCGGTGTGCGAGTTCATTAGAACTTGCGTTGAAGATGTCGTTCCCATAGCAACGATTAAAACATTCCCAAACCAGAAACCATGGATTGATGGCTGCATACGCGTGAAACTGAAAGTGCGAACCACTGCTTTTAATCAGGGCAAGGTGACCGGAAACATGACCGAATACAAACAGTGCAGCTATTCCCTCCGCAAGGCAATCAAACAAGCTAAGCGTCAGTATAGAGACAAAATAGAATCTCAATTCAACGGCTCAGACACAAGAGGTATGTGGCAGGGTCTACAGTCAATCACGGATTACAAAAAGAAAACCAGCCCAGTCACGGACCAGGATGTCTTGCTCCCAGGCAGACTAAATAACTTTTTTGCCCGCTTTGAGGACAATACAGTGCCACTGACACGGCCTGCAGCAGAGGTGAGTAAAACATTTAAACGTGTTAACCCTTGCAAGGCTGCAGGCCCAGACAGCATCCCCAGCCGTGCCCTCAGAGCATGCGCAGACCAGCTGGCTGGCTGGTGTTTACGGACATAATCAATCCCTATCCCAGTCTGCTGTTCCCACATGCTTCAAGAGGGCCACCATTGTTCCTGTTCCCAAGAAAGCTAAGGTAACTGAGCTAAACGACTACCGCCCCGTAGCACTCACTTCCGTCATCATGAAGTGCTTTGAGAGACTAGTCAAGGACCATATCACCTCCACCCTACCTGACACCCTAGACACACTCCAATTTGCTTACCGCCCAAATAGGTCCACAGACGATGCAATCTCAACCACACTGAACTAACCCATCTGGACAAGAGGAATACCTATGTGAGAATGCTATTCATCGAATACAGCTCGGCATTTAACATCATAGTACCCTCCAAGCTCGTCATCAAGCTCGAGACCCTGGGTCTCGACCCCGCCCTGTGCAACTGGGTACTGGACTTCCTGACGGGCCGCCCCCTGGTGGTGAGGGTAGGCAACAACATCTCCACCCCGCTGATCCTCAACACTGGGGCCCCACAAGGGTGCATTCTGAGCCCTCTCCTGTACTCCCTGTTCACCCACGACTGCGCGGCCACGCACGCCTCCAACTCAATCATCAAGTTTGCGGACGCCACAACAGTGGTAGGCTTGATTACCAACAACGATGAGACGGCCTACAGGAAGGAGGTGAGGGCCCTCAGAGTGTGAAGTCAGGAAAATAACCTCACACTCAACGTCAACAAAACTAAGGAGATGATTGTGGACTTCAGGAAACAGCAGAGGGAACACCCCCCTATCCACATCGATGGAACAGTAGTGGAGAGGGTAGTAAGTTAAGTTCCTCGGCATACACATCACAGACAAACTGAATTGGTCCACCCACACAGACAGCATCGTGAAGAAGGCGCAGCAGCGCCTCTTCAACCTCAGGAGGCTGAAGAAATTCGGCTTGTCACCAAAAGCACCTACAAACTTCTACAGATGCACAATCGAGAGCATCCTGGCGGGCTGTATCACCGCCTGGTACGGTAACTGCTCCGCCCACAACCGTAAGGCTCTCCAGAGGGTAGTGAGGTCTGCACAACGCATCACCAGGGGCAAACTACCTGCACTCAAGGACACCTATACCACCCGATGTTACAGGAAGGCCATAAAGATCATCAAGGACAACAACCACCCGAGCCACTGCTTGTTCATCCCGCTATCATCCAGAAGGCGAGGTCAGTACAGGTGCATCAAAGCTGGGACCGAGAGACTAAAAAACAGCTTCTATCTCAAGGCCATCAGGCAAACACACTGACTCAACTCCAGCCACTTTAATAATGGGAATTGATGGGGAATGTAAAATATATATCACTAACCACTTTAAACAATGCTACCTAATATAATGTTTACATACCCTACATTATTCATCTCATATGTATATACTGCATCTTTATGTAATACATGTATCACTAGCCACTTTAACTATGCCACTTTGTTTACATACTCATCTCATATGTATATACTGTACTCGATACCATCTACTGTATCTTGCCTATGCTGCTCTGTACCATCACTCATTCATATATCTTTATGTACATATTCTTTATCCCCTTACACTTGTGTGTATAAGACAGTAGTTTTGGAATTGTTAATTAGATTACTTGTTGGTTATTACTGCATTGTCGGAACTAGAAGCACAAGCATTTTGCTACACTCGCATTAACATCTGCTAACCATGTGTATGTGACAAATAAAATTTGATTTGAGTCATGTGACAGAAATATGGCTGCTTTTTCAGAAGCATTTCAGTTGATTTAACACAGCTAACCTGTAACAGTATTTAGTAACTTACGATAACACGCCACGCTTTACGAGCTAAATCAAAGAAGACATCTCCTGACAACAAAGCGCTAGCTTCCATGTTAGATGAAGCTATTGTAAACCAACAAGAGTTCATCGCCTCAGAGTTTAGTGGAGTACAAAAAAAGTTTGATTTTATTCAGGATTACGTTTCCAAGTGCATTACTGATGTTGGGGGAAAAAAACGGGGAAAAATGAGCTGAGAGCAAAGCTGGACAATAGACTTGACAAAATGTAAGGAGAAGTCGATTCAGGGCCAAACCAGAATTGGACGATGGAGGAGAAAATGGCTTGCTATGAGGGCATGCAACAGAAAAATGTGAGAATAGGGCAGAATGCACTCTTTCATCAAGAGAACTTCTAGAGTGGTTTCCAGAGCTGACTGGTACCGAACTGGAAGTTATGAGAGCTCTTTGCATAGGCAGGCACATTGGCAACTCAGCCGGATCCCAAACCTTGATTTTCCTGGTGCGCAGATTCACTGACCGACACTGCATTCTGAAGGCGGCTAGGAAGAACGCTCTGGCCGGGCAGACTACAGTAACTTCACCAATGCAACTACACCATGCATCTGGCCTTCTCAAAGACAAGGGACTGGTCTCAGAAAAGCAGATTCCAAGCATTTCTGCTGTCACACTCAAACATGGCGCAGAAATTATAACTTTCCAGTCCAAAGGAGGAGGATTCTCTCAATTTGCGAGGCGCGGTTGACGAGGATTAGCAATGTTAGGTTCTAATTTTCAGAGTAAATAACTCACGGACACTAGGAAGAATTCAACTTGGTTAAGCTTCTCTAAGGTTCGATACAGCTATAATTCAGACACAGACATGGCTTCCCCCGTGGTAGTATTCACACCCCACTTTGGGTGGGAGTCTCCTAATTGCTAAACATTGCATCATTATTGCTAAGCAGGGAGCTAAGTGATATGAGCCTTCAACGGTTTCTCCCCTTATCAGTACTTCCACTGATAATGGGAGAACACGCAATCGTGTTCCCTGCACTCAGCCCCTCCCAAGCTTCATTATGGCACCCCTCAGGTCTCTTCTGTAACTAATGTTCCTAAACTTGAGTATAACAATGTTCAAAGTTTCCCCCAGAATCCAACAGTGGGTATTGCTGTGCCGCTGGATAGTTTACATGATGGCCAGCATTCAGACTTGTTCTCTGGCGTGTCCTTTTTATCCTTTCCAAACTTGGTGCAAAACCACGCCCACGGGTAACCTAGTAACATTCAAAGCCGCACTGATCGGTCAGAGTTTGGACATTCAATTTGACAAAGTAAATGCGCGTGAGAGAGGAAGAACGCTTGAGGGAATCCCCGCGAACAGGGAGTTTTGAGAATGCCCATGCCGGCCATGCCATGAGCCATGGGAGACGAGCAGTTATGCGGCCTCGTCTGAAATGAGCTAAACGAAAGGTAAGCAACTGTAGATGGCTAAAATGATATGATTGTCAGTAATACGGAATCATGGGTGCTTGCTTTGCACATTCAGCTAGAGCTAGATATGCAGCATCTTTTAGTTGTAAACTAGCACAAATGTCATGTTGCTAAGTACTTCAATAGTCCTTTCGTAAACAGTTAACCACACTAAACTAACGCTAGACGGCGCACACAACTAGACAGCGTCAGCAAAAATCGGCGTTGTAATCTAGTGATAATTCACAGCTTACCTACCTCTAAAAACAATGCAACTATACATGATGTCAAGGCTCTCTAGTCTGGCTGCAATCACTCAAATAAAAAGCTATATCAAAATCCAGGAAAATGCAGGGCAAACCTTTACTTCGTCCCAGGGAACAACCAAACTGACCAGTCAGCGCAGCTTTTAACGTTGCTAGGTTTTTCCCTTTGGTGTGGTTTTGCACCAAGTTTGGCATGGATAAAAAGGACGCTTCTCTGGTGGGATACTAACTGACTGTTCAGAAAGACTGATTAGTTCACATACTACATCAATACTAGCCTGGAGTGAGTTAAACAGCAACGAAGAGAGCTGGCTAGTACAGGAAGATGGACACGAGTCGGTCTGGACTATTGTTAAAGGCGTATAATGTACAGGCTGATTAGCTATTCCTTGACTGTCAGTGGATTTTATTGTGACCACAACTGACACGGTAGGTTCTATTCAAATCCTTGAAAGTTAACAGGTTAAAGTTATTCAAGTTAACTCAGACAGGTAACCTAATATTGATACAGTTGGGATGCAATGGTGTGATTTTGCACAGGCAGCTTTCCCAGTGTTAGGTACACACTTTGTAGTGAAAGTACGCACACAACTGTAAACCCTATCTTTTACCTAAACAAATAAAACATGTGTTTTCTATTATTTTTATTTCATCATCTTTGAAATACAAGAGAAAGGCCATACTTTCAGACAGGAGTCAAAGTGTAATTCAGATTTTGGCCACCAGATGCCAGCAGTGTGCACAACATTTTACACTGATCCACTGAAGAATTACATTACTGCACAATATTTTGCATCAAGCCGGCCTGGAGTTTGCCCAAATGTGCCAAATTGGTCAATTGATACATTTTTAAGTACATAACTAGATGGAACATACAAAAATGCTATGGTAATATAAAAATAAGTTTACACACTCCCAGGAATGTCATACATGATGGCTCATTAACTTATACACATCTAGATGGCCAGGCAGGGTGGGTGTGGAGCAAGAGAGTCAAACTGTAGACCCCAGTTTCTACATTTGATTATAAAAATGGATTTTTATCAAACATTACATTACATTTACATTTAAGTCATTTAGCAGACGCTCTTATCCAGAGCGACTTACAAATTGTGCTAAACTATGCTAAATATTTATCTCTGGGACCCTCAAGATGACAAATCAGAGCAAGATTACTGAATGTAAGTACATTACTTAGCTTCAGAGGTAAATGTATCAAACCAGTTACCATGAAGTGTTGTTGTGCACTCTACTCAAACAAAAGCACGGTCTTTTTTTCTGTAATAGCTACTGTAAATTGGACACCGCAGTTAGATTAACAAGAATTTAAGCTTTCATATAAGACATGTCTGTCACATTAGTGCACGTTAGCAACAACAGTCCCGGGTTAGGGACACCGATCCCGTAGAGGTTTTAATGATAATTCACCACTTATGTCATTACAGTAAAGATTGTATAACTGTCAGGTTTGACAAAAACAATTGACAGCTGGTTATTGAAGAACTACTGTAGCAACTTTATTTCCCAAAAGATTACCTGTTCATTATCATTTTCTTTACTTGTTACTCATGTGCAAAAGTGTACCCTGCTGATATTATCACAATTGCTTGATTACAGTATTTAATGTCATGGAGATCAGGTTGGGTGAGTTGGGGTGGTCACCAGGAGGGGCTGGAGTGTAGGTTGATGCAGCACGGGTGAGCAATATACATTGAGTGTACAAAACATGACCAACTGACCAGGTAAAAGCTCTGATCCCTTATTGATGTAACAATGTATGGATGTATAGGCCATGTGGTCTATTCTAATTGTATTTACCTACTGCATGACCATTCCGGTTGCTTTTTGTTATTGTCTGTGTTCCTTTAAAAATAAATAAAAGGTTGATAACAATAAAAGGATTATGCCTCGACTGCCATTCATTCCAATTAGACTGGTTTGGATTTCTCCATGAACAATATAAGATGCGGTAAAAGAGTCAACGGAACACAGATGTTCCATTGACCAGATTGGCCCACATTCAACGAATCTGATGTAACAAAAGGGATATTTGTCATCCGTCAAGTTTTATGTATTGTAACAGGCCCACAATGTGGTTGCTAAAGTCCAATTTCGATACATTTGTCTGTTTTTGGTGTAAAACATGTAGAAGTTGTCCCTTTTCAGGTTTATAAGAAGCGACTGCTAAATGCTAACTCCCGTTCATACAAGCACTATACTCCTGATTATTAATACACATTTAAACAATAGCCTAAAATGTAACCTAATTTTGCTAGGGGGCAATGGGGTGACTCAGGATCTTTCCACCAAGAGTTTCTATGGCAATTCCATTGTTGTGGTCAAGTTCGATTGACCTCTTTACCGCATTTATGGCTGCCAATTTCACCCAATTCTGGAAGTGATGGTTTATAAAATAGTCCCTTTTGTAATTTAATATGATCTCTATGGTGAAAACTCCCTCCAGCCATGTTTGCACCAATCCAATGCTTTTAAATGCATGAAGGTGATTGAATGAGTGCACACACTGTGTAGGCCCTTTTCTGACAGAGCTATAGGGCAGATGAGGTTACCTGTGAAGAAGGCAAAACCAGAGAGGATGGCCAGTCTCTTCTTCTCAGTCAGAGGGCTGTGGGGAGTCATAGCCAGCCAAGCCATCATGGCCAGGGAGCCCAGCATGGTCAACATCCCACCCTAATGAACACAAAACACACAGCAACAGTTATAATGTAAAAACATCAATGGCAATTGTCATTCACCAGTTAAATGATAAACCTTCAAAGCATTACCAATCATATGTTATGTGGCCACCTTTTGTGAAATCTACCCCCCCCCCCCCCCCCCTCCCCCCACAGACACACTGAAGTTTGTGGCTGTACTGGAACAGATCGAGAGCTTCAAGTTCCTTGGTGTTCACATCACTAACTACCGTGATCCAAACAACACCAAGACAGTCATGAAGAGGGCACGACAATGCCTATTCCCCCTCAGAAGAATAAAAAAATTTGGCACGGGTCATCAAAAAGTTCTACAGCTGCACCATCAACAGCATCCCGACTGGTTGCATCACCGCTTGGTATGGCAACTGCTCGGCATCTGACCTCAAGGCATTACAAAGGGTAGTGAGTACAGCCCAGTACATCACTGGGGTCAAGCTTCCTGCCATCCAGGACCTCTACACCAGGTGGTCAGAGGAAGGCCCTATTTTTTTTTTTTTACGGGTCAAAAGACTCTAGCCTCCAAAATCAAAAACTGTTCTCTCTGCAGCCGCATGGCAAGCAGTACCGGAGTGCCAAGTCTTGGTCCAAAAGGCTCCTTAACAGCTTCTACCCCCAAGCCAAAAGACTGCTAAACAGTCAAACAAATGGCTACCCTGACTATTTGCATTGACCCCCTTTTTTTAACATTGCTGCATAGTCACTTTACTCCTAGGAATCACATTGACGACCCCCCCCCCGCCCCCGTACATATTACCTCGACTAACCTGTACCACCGCACAGACTCGGTACCATTACCCTCGTTATTGTTATTTTATTGTGTTTTTTGCTTTAGCAAATTTGCATTGTCAGTTAAGGGCTTGCATGTCAGCATTTCACACTAAGGTCTACCTACACTTGTTATATTCAACGCATGTGACAAAACATTTTGATTTTACTCTGGACCAGGCCAAAATCACCGGGTCTCGAAAGAGGAAGCAGCGATGAAAGCGAGGCAGGTGAGCCGGCACCCTGAAGAAACTACCTTGGCAAGCAAATAGACAGCCATTGCCCTCTGTTCTATTGACAAACATGCAATCACTGGAGAACAAACTGGATGAGCTCCGTTCGAGACTATCCAATCAATGGGACCTGAAACTGTAATATCCTGTTTATCAGAGTCACGGCTCAACGAGGACATGGATATACAATAGAGGTCGATCGATTAGGATTTTTCAACGCCGATACCGATTACTTGGCCGATTTTTTTAACAATGTATTTGTTATAATGACAATTACAACAATACTGAATGAACACTTATTTTAACTTATAAGTATAATACTTCAATAAAATCAATTTAGCCTCAAATAAATAATGAAACATGTTCAATTTGGTTTAAATAATGAAAAAACAAAGTGTTGGAGAAGTAAAAGTGCAATATGTGCCATGTAAGAAAGCTAATGTTTAAGTTCCTTGCTCAGAACATGAGAACATATGAAACCCGGTGGTTCCTTTTAACATGAGTCTTCAATATTCCCAGGTAAGAAGTTTTAGGTTGTAGTTATAGGAATTATAGGACTCGTTCTCTCTATACGATTAGTATTTCATATACCTTTGACTATTGTATGTTCTTATAGGCACTTTAGTATTGCCAGTGTAACAGTATAGCTTCCGTCCCTCTCCTCGCTGGGCTCGAACCAGGAACACAACAACCACCCTCGAAGCAGAGTTACCCATGCAGAGCAAGGGGAACAAACACTCCAAGTCTCAGAGCAAGTGACGTTTGAAACGCTATTAGCGCGCACCCCGCTAACTAGCTAGCCATTTCACATCGGTTACACCAGCCTCATCAAGGGAGTTGATAGGCTTGAAGTCATAAACAGCGCAATGCTTGGCGCACAACGAAGAGCTGCTGGCAAAACGCACAAAAGTGCTGTTTGAATGAATGCTTACTGCTGCCTACCACCGCTCAGTCAGATACTTGTATGCTCAGTCAGATTATATGCAACGCAGGACACGCTAGATAAACTAGTAATATCATCAACCATGTGTAATTAACTAGTGATTATGATTGTTTTTTTATAAGATAAGTTTAAATGCTAGCTAGCAACTAACCTTGGCTTCTTACTGCATTCGCGTAACAGGCAGTCTCCTCGTGGACTGCAACGAGAGGCAGGTGGTTATAGCATTTGACTAGTTAACTGTAAGGATGGATCCCCCGAGCTGACAAGGTGAAAATCTGTCGTTCTGCCCCTGAACGAGGCAGTTAACCCACCGTTCCTAGGCCGTCATTGAAAATAAGAATGTGTTAACTAACTTGCCTAGTTAAATAAAGATAAAATAAGTTTTTTTTTTTTTTAAATATATATCTTTTTTTAACAAAAATAAATAAATTTAAAAAAAAAAATCGGCCAAATCGGTGTTTAAAAATACAGTTTTCCGATTGTTATGAAAACTTGATATCAGCCCTAATTTAAAAATAATTTACATTTTTATTTTATTTTTTATAAATCAGCCATTCCGATTAAAATCGGTTGACCTCTAATATACCAGTACCAGTCAAAAAAGTTTGGACACCTACTCATTCAAGCGTTTCTTTATCTTGACTATTATCGACATTGTAGAATAATAATAACAGTGAAGACATCAAAACGATGAAATAACACATATGGAATCATGTAGTAACCCAAAAAAAGGGTTAAATCAAAATATTTGAAATTCTTCAAAGTAGCCACCCTTTGCCTTAATGTCAGGAGTGTGCAAAGCGGTCATCCTCTCAACCAGCTTTATGGAGGTAGTCACCTGGAATGCATTTCAATTAAACAGGTGTGCCTTGTTAAAATTTTGTGTTTGAGCCAATCAGTTGTGTTGTGAAAAGGAAGGTGTATAGAAGATAGCCCAATTTGGTAAAATAAAAGTCCATAGTATGGCAAGAACAGCTCAAATAAGCAAAGATAAACAACAGCCCATCATTTCTTTAAGACATGAAGGTCAATCAATGCGAAAAATATCCAGCACAGGATATGAAGACCCAAGACCCGCTGCTGCAGAGCACAAGTTCATTGGAGTTACCAGCCTCAGAAATTGCAGCCCAAATAAATGGTTCAGAGTTCAAGTAAGAGACACCTCAACATCAACTGTTCACAGGAGACTGCATGAAGAAGAGACTTGCTTGAGCCAAGAAACACAAGCAATGGATATTAGACAGGTGGAAATCTGTCCTTTGGTCTGATGAGTCCAAATTTGAGATTTTTGGATCCAAAACGCTGTCTTTGTGAGATGCAGAGTAGGTGAACAGATGACCTCTGCATAGGTAGTTCACAACACCTCCATGCTTCACTGTGGAATGGTGCTTTGCTGGTGACACTGATTTATTTGTATGGCTTGGGTAGCATGGCTACCACAGCATTCTGCAGCTATACACCATCCCATCTGGTTTACACTTAGTGGGACTATCATTTGTTTTTCAACAGGACAATGACCCAACACACCTCCAGGCTGTGTAAGGGCTATTTTACCAAAGAGTATGATGGAGTGCTGCATTAGATGACCTGGACTCCACAATCACCCAACCTCAACTCAATTGATATGGTTTGGGATGAGTTGGACCACAGAGTGAAGGAAAAGCAGCCAACAAGTGCTCAGCATATGTGGGAACTCCTTCAAGATTGTTGGAAAAGCATTCCAGGTTGAAAGAATGCCAAGAGTGTGCAAAGCTGTCATCCAGGAAACGGGTGGCTACTATGAAGAATCTCAAATACACAATTATATTTGAATTTGTTTAACACTTTTTGGTTACTATGATTCCATGTGTGTTATTTCATAGTTTTGACGTCTTCACTTATTATTCTACAATGTAGACAATAGTCAAAATAAAGAAACCCTTGAATGAGGTGTCCAAACTTTTGACTGGTACTGTACATTTCACTGTTTTTTTATGCATCGTCAAGACTGGATGGCAGATTCGGGTAAGACGATGAGATTGCGCCACCAGCTGTTAACGTCTTGACGCTACCCATCCCTTAAGCGGGATAATTGTCATCAGCAACCGCTGACTAGCATAGCGGCCCCAGTCAAATAATATTACTAAAAATATTTATATTCATGAAATCACAAGTGCAATATTGCAAAACACAGCTTAGCCTTTTGTTAAGACACACCCAATCTCTAATAAGGAAGTCTAAAGTTTTTGCTCACCCAAGTTAGGTATTCTAACGATAAGCTGCAGACCATTCTATTTACCAAGAGAGTTGTCATCAATATTTACATTAATAAGTGCAACGACGACATCCTCCCCACAGTGACCATATCCCAACCAGAAACCATGGAGTACAGACAACATCCACACTGAACTAAAGCTGCCACTTTCAAGGAGCAGGAGACTAATCCGGACGCTTATAAGAAATCCCGATATGACCTGCGACGAGCCATCAAGCAGGCAAAGCGTCAATACAGGACTAAGATCAAATCCTACTACGCCAGCTCTGACTCTCAGACGTGGCAGGGCTTGCAAACAATCATTGATTACAAAGGGAAATTGCCCAGCGACACAAGCCTACCTGACGAACTAAATGCCTTCCACGCTCGCTTCGAAGCAAGCAACTCGAGCCATGAGAGCACCATCTGTTCCAGATGACTGTGTGATCTCGTTCTCCCTCGCCAATGTGAGTAAGATCTTTAAACAAGTAAACTTTTGCAAGGCTGCGTGGCCAGACGGAACACCAGGACGTGAATAGTCCCCGTCTCCAAGAACGCCAGGGTCAGCCTAAATGACTGTCACCCCGTAGCACTCGTCTATAGCCATGAAATGCTTTGAGGCTGGTCACAGCTCACATCAACACCATCATCCCAGACACCCTGGACCTATTCCAATTTGCATTCCGGCCCAACAGATGATGCAATCGCCATTTCACTCGTCACTGCCCCAACCAACCTGAACAAAAGGAATACCCTCTAAGAATGCTGTTCATTGACTACAGTTCAGCATACAACACCATAGCCCTCTCCAAGCTCAGGAACCTGGGACTGAACTAGGGCTGAACCCATTTAGTCAACTGGTCGATAGGCAGTTAGTCAACTGAGATTTTTGAATTGAGAAGTTGCAAAGGACTTATTTCACGGCACACGAGACACCGGTCTGTTGGCGCCGGTCTCAGACTAATCCATTGCAGAGGCAGTGGGATGGCAGTCATCACTCTAAGACATGCATTGGCATTGTAAGGCACCTGTGCCGCAAGGGTATTTTCCTCAGCACGCCAATCAATTTAAGTGATCAAATAAGTGAAATTGCTTGGTTCCCCATACAATGGCTACTGCTTTGGACCTGACACCGTTTGTGAGAGCCTACATTATGTGTCTTGGGTAAACATTTTAAATGTGTCAAGGGGAGTTAAGCTTAGAGTCTCACCCCCCCCCCCCATTCATTCACATTTATTTATTTTTTTCATCACTTAATTGTGTGAATTGTTTGCCTCTGATTGTTAATGTTTATCAATTTATTTCATACATAACCAGTAGTATATTTAACCTTAATTTCTAATCTCCGTGTTTGTTTGGTGACGGTAATTTCTGTTAATGCATTCAATAGGTTATTACTAGTTGTTTGTAGAGCTCACAACCTATGCTACACTTGTGAGAAACAAGTTTTAGTTGCTTTCATTCCATTTGAGTATTTTGGGAGCGTTCCTGTCTATGTTGAGTAAAGACGTGTACCCGATTACACATAGAAAGAACTAGGCCTAGGCTACTTTGCCTGCGAGCATATGTATAAATGTGTCCATTTGGGGATGTCTGACACAATTTCTGATTGTCTTAAGTTTGCTGACGACATGATGGTAGGACTGATCACCGACTACGCTGACTATAGGGAGAACGGAGACCTGGCAGTGTGGTGCCAGGACAACAAACTCTCCCTCAACTTCACTAAGACAAAAAGGAGCCGATCGTGGACGACAGGAAATGGGGGGCGTGCTCGCCCCTCCCATCTACATCGATGGGGCTGTAGTGGAACGGGTCAAGAGCTTCGTGTTCCTCTGTGTCCACATCACTAAGGAATTAACATGGTCCACAAACACCCACACAGTTGTTTAGAGGGCATAATAGTGCCTCTTCCCAATCAGCGGGCTGAAAAGATTTGGCATGGGCTTTCAGATCCTCAAAAAGTTATACAGCTGCACCACCAACTACAGAGGGTTGTGAGTAGAGGTCTTTCCGGATCCGCACGTACCCAAGACCCGAATTCTAAATAATGTCACGGGTCTGAGTCAGATCTGATTGTTTCGGTCTTTAGCATGTGCAATTGTAACTGACTTGGCTGGAAGGACTAGTACAAATCTGAACATGACTGCTGCAGTAGGGAAACATTTTATCATTTAGGCTGCTGCTCTTCCTTTTTACGAGTAGAGCGTTGCACATGTAGCTTGCTATTGGCCAGTCATAAGTCATCAAAGCAGCAATAGGCTACAATCATAGAGCCTACTCCGTGTGGCAAAAGTTTTTTTTGACTTGTGAAGACCGTCGGTGAGTACAGCCAAGTACACCACTGGGGCCTTGCTCCCTGCCACCCAGGACCTCTTTTCCTGGCAGTGTCAGAGAAAGGCCTCTAAAAATTGTCAAAGACTCCAGCCACCCAAGCCATACACTTCTTTGCTACCGCAAGGCAAGCGGTACCCTTGCACCAAGTCTGGAACCAACAGGATCCTGAACAGACAGTTTCTACCCCAAAAGGCTAAGAGAGAACATTCCTTACGGAGAATTCCAAACAGTCTGCAGAATTTGCAATCAGTAAACAGACCAGTGTCAAATCCACTGAATTGGGAGTCTCGCTTCGTGAACCAAGTTACAGCAGTCAGGTTCTATAAGAAGCAGGGACAAGGAGTGAACATTTTGACAGAGAGGACTTTTTGTAGAGGGGAGCTCCTTGTGATGCACCAGAGTGTACTTTGTTCTAAAATGTAGCACTGAAGCAGAGAGCATTAAAATAACCAAAAATAATTGTGGAATCATTAAAGTGATACGCTACTACAAAGTCTTCCCAGAGCCACCAGACATAAGCTTTAAGAGAGCTCTTACCCTGAATAACAAATTAGTCCACAACTACCTTCGCAGCAGGTAGCCTTGTGGTTAAGAGTGTTGGGCCAGTAACCTAAAGGTTGCTGGTTCGAATCTGGAGCCGACATGCCCTTGAGCAAGGCACTTAACCCTAATTGCTCCTGTAAGTTGTTCTGGATAAGGGCACCTGCTAAATGACCATTGTAAAATGGTAACTCAAAAGATTTGGCTAGAACACAAACCCAGGGGCTCTTTCGAATGCAACTAGCACGCAGTATCAAGTCAAGCCTTTCATTACCTGCAAAACCACTCATGTCATCTACAGATTGGAATGTCCACAGTGCAAGGTATTCTACATTGGACGGACAAAGAGACGCCTTCAAGACAGCTTAGCACAGGGGTGGGCAAACCTTTTGGCTCAAGGGCCACATTGAGTTTTTGAAACCAAGTGAAAGGCCACATACTATGTGCGTGACAAAACATGTGAAGCCTTTATTCATTTCCACACCGACATGCAACTACTAGTGTACTGTAGGTGTACATATGCAGAACAATTCTACCCTTGTACCATCTCTACCCTTGTTTTATGAACAAATGTCAAAATACTGATATAATTTATAACATCACAGACAGTCAAAACACACAGATCCTGCATCTCTACCCTTGTAAAGTACAAACGTAGTCACAATATGCAAACTTAAAAACAGATATTATAAACAACTGGAGACATGCAAAATGTAACAGCAGGTGTAAAAATAACTACTCTAAAATTTGACTGAAACATATGGTAAGAGCATTCGTTTCATTTGGAAGGGTCTGTTTTTGAAAGCAGATTAAGTAACATTTCTCATTTCAATTGCGAGCCATATTTACAGTTATCCAATCACCTCAGGCCAAATCTGACTGAATAAGTGTTCATTGTCAGATGTATGGGGACCTGTATCCAAGTGCATTGCTGGATAATTCTCACTACATAACCATCAACATGAAAAATAATCCTTGCCTACCCCAGTCACGCTTATTCAAGTCAATGTGAACAATGAGTCTGGTCACCTCTCTTGGCAAGGGCAAAGTGTGGTGTCATCTTTGATGTAGAGATTCTCAGAAGAGATGACGGGGCGTCAGGGTAGGCTAGTGGTTAGAGCGTTGGACTAGTAACCGGAAGGTTGCAAGTTCAAATCCCCGAGCTGACAAGGTACAAATCTGTCGTTCTGCCCCTGAACAGGCAGTTAACCCACTGTTCCTAGGCCGTCATTGAAAATAAGAATTTGTTCTTAACTGACTTGCCTAGTTAAATAAAGGTAAAATAAAAGTGGTCATTTTTTGTGACGGGATTTGTTGTAATTCATGACTGAGAACGTTTACACACGTAGCCGAATAAAACAAGCATCCTTTGGACGTGCTTTTTAATGTTTAGAAACTGTGTTTCATTCAGTGAGTCATAGAACTGGTGTATTGTTGCCGTTTTGTACTTCTCCTTCAAAGCACTGTCCCATTGGATGTTGTTGAGCTCCAATTGTGTGTCGGGTGGTGCTTTCTCAGTGTCGAAAAACAGGGGGCACGATACAAGCCCCAGCTCAGTCTTGGTGAAGTCTGAGAAGCGGCAGGAAAACTCAGGATGCAGGTCGATCAAAGTGTTACTGTATGTCTGGGTGAGGCACTGCTGCCAGTGTCAAAAGACGAGCGAGAGACCAGCTGCTCATTTGTCTTGAGAACATAAGTTTGGCCTTGAATACTTCCACATTGGAATACAGTTCATGCACAAATCACAATTTCCCTGCAGTTTCACATTTAGATGGTCCAGATGCACATGTCCACAACGAAAGCAAAGTCGCCCAGCCAATCTGTCGTTCAACTCGGAGAAGTCATCAGCTTTACCAACCGTATCAAGGAACATACCTACATCACCTCAATTCCCACACACAGCTAAATACTTTCCCCAGGCTTAGCCAGCACACATTTGAATGATAGCACCAGGACTTGTTGTGTCTCTGTGTCATTGAGCAGCTGAACGAACTGACCATGGTTAAGCCCCCTTACCCGTTTAAAGTTGACAAGTTTTACAGCCACTTTGACAACATTTTCCAGCTTTAACATTTTTTTACACACATCTTCCTGATGAAAAGTACAGTGAAGAAATATAAGAAATATAAATTCCTCCAAGTTAGTAAAAGAAGAAAGTTCTATGTCTTAGCCTACTAAAAAAATTACAATGTTTTTACAAGTTAGATTTGGTGATCCATCCGTTGTTACGTTTGTCAGTTTGCTCCAAGGTAGATTAATTTTTTCCAAGTGGGCAGACTCCCTGTCATATAAGTCAGAGCCCCCGGTTGTTCCCATCAGAGTCCAACGCAAGAAGTTCTCATTTATTCCTCTGACAAAAATGTAAAGTTGAGCAGTGTCTCTGATGTCAGTACTATCATCCAGTGCTACAGAAAAAAAAAAATCAAAGCCATCTGCTTCTTTCTTCAATTCGGAGATTAGCTCCTCACCTATCACTTCCATGCGCCTGGTGATTGTCGCGAATTGGCTTTTACTCTCAGGACAAAGTACACCAGCAGTCTCCACCATACAGTCTTTCACAAACTCCCCTTCAGCAAAAGGCTTGCTATGCTTGGGATTTTATGTGACACTGTGTAGCTTGCCTTAGTTAGTCTTGAGTAGAGCACCGTTTGGTAAACGTATTTTGTTGGGCTTTTAAGTTTGTGGCAAGTTGAGGCCTTCCTTGCCTTTTCCTGAGAGGACAGGTGGCTAGCGTAGTTAGCATGCTTGCTTGAAAAATACAATTGAGATTATATTTCTTAAAAATAGCAACACCAACTTGGCATATCAGACATACCGCCTTATGTCCAATATTAGTATAAAAGTACTTTGCTGTCCATTCTTCTTTAAAAACACACAACATTCAGAGTCCACTTCTCATTTTTCACATCAAAAGTCGTCAAGCAATGAAGTGGCTATGATGATTGAGGGCATTCTGAATTCTGACTGTAGGACCAAATACAGAGCACCCTGCCAGGCTACAACGCCATCTATTGGAGGTTGTTTGGATATCATGGAATGAGTCATTTTTGGCCAAAAATTGGAACTCAAATATAATCTTTTTTTATTTTTATGTCTCGTGGGGCCTCGCGAGTGGCGCGGTGGTCTAAGGCACTGCATCACAGTGCTAGCTATGCCTCTAGAGATACTGCATGCATGCCACCTTGGCTTAAAGGGACACACGTATGCCACACAGGTAGGCAACAAAGACTACCCCATAGATTGTAACTTCCATCAATGTAATTGTCTGCATCATTTCCAATCTACCCCTTAATTTTTATAATAATAAAATTTAAAAAAGACACCATTGCAAGGGGCTACAAGTACTTACACCATGGCAACCCTGTCAACCCTGTCTCCCTGGCTATGGGTATTGATCATGTTCAGGCCTAAACTTGAAGGGGACTGCTAACCCTAAGGGAAAGTTTGGGGATTTAGAAACTACAGCCCACTAAGTACACTGGTTTAAAAGAAAGACATGGATTTTTCACAGTTCCTGTAGGGTCTTAGTGGTCCCTTTGCTGTCATCTAGTGGACATAATGCCCTATGCTATGTTTGGACTGCGTTGGTCCATGTTAGCCATCATCTAGTGTACTATAAATGTAGGGCTCTCCCATTCTCAATTTCTCCCACTCAAGGGTAGAATTACTTTGTTTTCTAGTGGTTCTAATACTTCTGACCTTGATGTGCATTTTGATAGCATATCTATTTCAATGATGAATGTATAGTGTTTACTAGTTGTTGTCCAATTCATTTTGACGAGAAGCTGTTCTGTGACCACTCCCTCTTCAATTAGGGTTGATTGGAAAATGGTTTGTTCAAAGGACAACATCGTATATTTGTACTACCCGATGAAGTCCATGCAGCCGAAACACGTCAAAGTATTTAAATCTTTGTTCCATTAAAATATACTATACAAATAAAGGCATTTTAATTAATTATATGAAGCATGCTTTGTTTCTCTTTTCTTTTTGATAGATTCTACCCCCAAGCCAATAGACTGCTAAACAGCTAATTAAAATGGTTACCCACTGCTGCTACTGTCTATGATATATCCTGTTGCCTAGTTACTTTGGCCGTACCTATATGCACATAACTAACATAGAAAACGGTGGTGCCGATAGAGGGCTGCCTCGCTTCTAGTCCTTGCAAGCATTTAGCTAAACTCGCAATAACATCTGCATGTGACCAATACAATTTGATAGCTACCTCAACAACCTCATAACCCTGCACATCGACTCAGTACTGGTACTCCCTGTATATAGCCATGCGTCACTTTTTCAAATTTTTATCTTTAAATCTACATTGTTGAAAAAGGACCAGTAGGTAAGCATTTCCCAGCCTACACCTTTTATTTACGAAGCATGTGACAAATCAAATTTGATTTGAGCCATTTGTGATTTAAGCTATTTTAATTCAAAACAATCCCAGGAAGGTAATTGATTGTTACCCAGGTATTATCTGATATTGAGATAAAAAAAAAATATTTAAAAAATACACTGCATTGGGCCTTTAATATTACAGCACACTAATAAAAGTGCTTCAGTTTGGATGTACTTGTTCCCACTGCCTCTGCTTACCTGGAAAAGCCTGGTGACGACGTGGACGTAGGCTCCTGCTGCAGCCACAAACATGCACAGGGCCAGGCTGGAGTAGACATTCTTCAGGTGCAGCTGAGTGGAGTGGGAGCTGTATTGTATAAGGAATATATGGATAGATTTTATTTTTCTTAAGTTGCAATACATCAAGAGAAAACTATATTGACACAGATAAATTGATGCATCACTACCCTACCCCATTATAGCTAGGTTTGTAGACTGAGTGGAGTGGGAGCTAAGATAGAGGGGAGAGTTTTTAATTGTACAAGGAACAGGTTTAGCTCTACAGAAAATACACTAACAAAAAATGTCCGCCTCCTTATCAGTTAGGCCTATCTAGTCATATTCTAATTTGGTAGCACATCACTGTCTGTAGCACAACCAGTTTGTGACCAGTACAGACTGCTTCTGTTCAATGAATGACTCATGATGATGATGATGATACAGTCATTGTGACAGTGAGTCTCCTTACGGTTATCAGACATTGTGTGGAAACAGTAAACCAAGATACTTACATTTGGGAAAATTTAAAAAGGGAATCAAAATTTATACTTCGATCGAACACGTTCATCTTGTCTGGATTTGGTTGGACCCTGTCACAGAAGTAAAATTTCCTGAAACAAAACAGATATGAGATGGACATTAGACATTGCTGTTGATTAGTACAGTAACAGCATGAAATAAATACAGCCTTCTTAATTTAGAAACTTGAACTAGTCTACATATCCTGGACTGGTAGAACTTGAAACATGTGTCTGCGTCACCAGAACCAAAAGTACATTGTCACTTCCTATCTATTCTGGATCACATGCTTTGGTAGATCAAATAGATAGCTAACGTTAACTCTCTGGGTCTGAAAATGAACAAATGTAGCCTCCTCCACTTATGCAAGGAATTAAATTGTTTTGATTAACCTAAGTTACATTGCATTCATTACTTAGGTCTTGTATGGGGGCTTTGCCAAAAAGATACTGACCCTACAGTCACGGTTATTTACATTGAGCTGCACTGGGGTAGGAACGCAATTATGATTAAACGTGGATAACGACTGCCACTTTAGTAAATTTATTTATTTTAAAATCGGCACCCAAAAATACCGATTTCCGATTGTTATGAAAACTTGGGGGGGGAATAAAAAATAAAATAAATCGGCTCTAATTAAATCGCCCATTCCGATTAGTCGGTCAACCTCTAACAAATAGACTATGTCCAACTCCACAAACAGAAAATACAGCCCTCCCTACCTTGTCGGCTTTCCCAGTATTGAAAGGTCGGCAATCTCCGAATGTCAGTAAACGTTTGTTTTGTAACAGATGTCTCTTTCCATTCATCAAATTGGCAGCTGCACAGTTTGGATTGATGTTATTTCTCAGTTAAAAATAAAATAAAAATACACAACTTTAAGTGACCGGGATTGCAAAGTCGGGGACTTATTATTTTTCATGTGAATATAATACAGCCTCCATTCTTCTGGGAAGGCTTTCCACAAAATGTTGAACATTACTGTGGGGACTTGCTTCCATTCAGCCACAAGAGTATTATTGAGGCCGTGCAGGCCAGTCAGGTTCTTCCACACTGATCTCGACAAACCATTTCTGTATGGACCTCGCTTTGTGCAATGGGGCATTGTCATGCTGAAACAGAAAAGGGCCTTTTCCAAACTGTTGCCACAAAGTTGGAAGCACAGAATAGTCTATATCGTCATTGTATGCTGTAGCATTAAAATTTCCGTTCATTGGAACTAAGGGGCCCAGCCCGAACCATGAAAAATAGCCCAGACCATTATTCCTCCTCCAAACTTCATAGTTGGGGCAAGTAGCGTTCTCCTGGCATCTGCCATGCCCAGATTCGTCCGTTGGACTTCAGAGAACTTATCTCCACTGCTACAGTTCAATGGAGGCAAGCTTTACACCACACCAGCAGACGTTTGGAATTTCACATGGTGTTCTTAGGCTTGTTTTCAGCTGCTTGGCCATGGAAACTCATTTCACGAAGCTCCCAATGAACAGTTCTTGCACTTACGTTGTATCCAGAACTATGTTGTGAGTGTTGCAACAGAGGACAGATTATTTTTATGCGCTACAGCACTTGGCGGTCCTGTTCTGTGAGCTTGTGTGGCCTACCAATTTACAGCTGAGCCGTTGTTGCTCCTAGACATTTCCACTTCATATTAACAGCACTTAGTTTATTTAAGTAGGCAAGTCAGTGAATTACAAGTTCTTATTTACAATGACAGCCCACCCCAGCCAAAACCTAACCCGGGACACGCTGGGCCAATTGTGTGCCGCCCTATGGGACACTAATCATGGCCGGTTGTGATACAGCCTGGAATCGAACCAGGGTCTGTATTAACGGCTCTAGAACTGAGATGCAGTCCCTTATGGGCTCCTGAGTGGCGCAGTAGTCTAAGTTGACCGGGGCAGTTCAAGCAGGGTAGAAATGTTGACTAACTGACTTGTTGGAGAGGTAGCATCCTATGACGGGTGCCACGTTTAACGTCACTGAGCTCTTCAGTACGGGCCATTCTATTGCCAATGTTAGTCTGTGGAGATTGCATTACTGTGTGCTCAATTTTATACACTGCAGCAACAGGTGTGGCTACAATAACCAAATCCACTGATTTGGGTGTCCATATACTTTTGGCCATGTAGTGAGATAGATAACCCCAGAGAGATATGCTGGTGGCATGCTCTGACACTGAGATGCATTTCTTTATGTCAGTTGGCTACGGCTTCTGCTAGGGCGAGGCGAAATGGGCAAAATAACATGGTATTTTCTTTACGGTATTCTATGTTTTTGATAAATAAAAGTTCTAAATTTGCTTAAGGGTAGTGCGTGACCCTAGGGTAGCAACACATATTCTACATTTTTTCAATGGGTCTTTCTCCATTCGTATTGTTTTATACCGTTCAATTCAACTTCAACCTAAAATAATTTCCTGCATTTGCATCAATTTCTGCATTTCTTGCACTCATTTGAGATCATTTCCACGATATGTGCAAAAATATTAGGCCTTATTTTTAACCAAATGTTGCAATTACGATTTAGAGCAAAACACTTGGGTGGACTTTTGGAAACATGGAAATAGAATGTTTATTATAATATAAATAACAGTAGGCACTTTGAATAGAGTGTTGTTTGCCATGGACTAGTTATTGTGACAGGGTAGGAACTCGAGGTCGACCGATTAATCAGGTCCGATTTCAAGTTTTCATAACAATCGAAAATCTGTATTTTTGGGCACCAATTTTTTTAAATGTTAAATACCTTTATTTAACTAGGCAAGAACACATTCTTATTTTCAATGATGGCCAAGGAACGGTGGGTTAACTACCTTGTTCAGGGGCAGAACGACAGATTTTCACCTTGACAGCTCGGGGGATCCAATCTTGCAACCTTACAGTTAACTACTCCAACGCAATAACGACCTGGCTCTCTCTCGTTGCACTCCACAAGGAGACTGCATGTTACACGAATGCAGTAAGCCAAGGTAAGTTTCTAGCTAGCATTAAACTTATAAAAAACAATCAATCATAATCACTAGTTAATTACACATGGTTGATGATATTACTAGTTTATCTAGCGTGTCCTGCGTTGCATATCTGACTGAGCATACAAGTATCTAAGTATCTGACTGAGCGGTGGTAGGCAGAAGCAGGCACGTAAACATTCATTCAAACAGCACTTTCGTGCATTTTGCCAGCAGCTCTTCGTTGTGCGTCAAGCATTGCGCTTTTTATGACTTCAAGCCTATCAACTACCGAGATGAGGCTCGCGTAACCGAAGAAAAATGGCCAGCTAGTTAGCGCGCGCTAATTGTCGTTGTGTTGCTGGTTCGAGCCCAGGGAGGAGCGAGGAGAGGGACGGAAGCTATACTGTTACACTGGCAATACTAAAGTGCCTATAAGAACATCCAATAGTCAAAGGTTAATGAAATACAAATGGTAGAGGGAAATAGTCCTATAATTCCTATAACTACACTTAAACTTCTTGCCTGGGAATATTGAAGACTCATGTTAAAAAGGAACCACCAGCTTTCATATGTTCTCATGTTCTGAGCAAGGAACTCAAACGTTAGCACATATTGCACTCTCTCCTTCTTATCCAACACTTAATATTTAAACCAAATTGAACATGTTTCATTATTTACTTGAGGATAAATTGATTTTATTGATGTATTATATTAAGTTAAAATAAGTGTTAATTCAGTGTTGTTGTAACTGTCATTATTACAAACAAAAAAATATTTTAAAATGCACTATTGTTAGATGCACTATTGTTAAGTGGCTGTTCCACTGATGTCAGAAGGTGAATTCACCAATTTGTAAGTCGCTCTGGATAAGAGCGTCTGCTAAATGACTTAAATGTAATGTAATGTAATGTTAAAAAATTGGCAGATTAATCGGCAGCGGCTTTTTTGGTCCTCCAACAATCGGTATCTGTGTTGAAAAATCATAAATCGGTCGACCTCTAGTAGGAACCAAAGTGTTTCCTAGGGGACCCTATAATCTTTGGCTACATTAAATCTCTTTATTCATTTGCCAACATATTCATGCTTGGCCTATTCCTCTCTCTGACTTAAAAGATACTGTTGCACAAACATGCAAATTTAAGCCTCCACCAGTACTGGTATCAGGCTGTATTACATCTGCTATCTGAGCAGCTAACCGATCACTGCAGCTGTACATAGTCTATCGGTAAATAGCCCACCCAATTTTACCTACCTCATCCCCATACTGTTTTTATTTATTTACCTTTCTGCTCTTTTGCACACTAATATCTCTATCTGTACATGACCATCTGATCATTTATCACTCCAGTGTTAATCTGCAAAATTGTAATTATTCGCCTACCTCCTCATGCCTTTTGCACACAATGTATATAGACATTTTTCTCTACTGTGTTATTGACTTGTTAATTGTTTACTCCATGTGTAACTCTGTTGTCTGTTCACACTGCTATGCTTTATCTTGGCCAGGTCGCAGTTGCAAATGAGAACTTGTTCTCAACTAGCCTACCTGGTTAAATAAAGGTGAAATAAAATAAAAATTAGCTAGCTACCTTTCCTCTGACACAGTACTTTGTAGCGAGAGATAGATATGACTCAAGTAGCGGAGTAAAATATACAAATGGAAGTTAGTTACACATGGCGTATAGAAGGTAAAGTAAAACCCAAACCGGTCCGTGCATAAATACCGGCATATAAACATTGAGGATCATTTGTTAATTGTGAAACATAATATTTTGTATAAAGATAAACATTATATTGTTAGATTATAGAAGTAACTCCAGTAGGTAAGAAACAGTCTTCCTCACCTCAAGTGGAGTCAGTTGGAGCAACGGGACGCACTGCCTTCATATCATAGGCCTGCATTAGCTAAAGCATACTAATAGCCACGCCATACCAAATGTTTCTGAACTTAATATCAAAAAGTTGAGACATTGTTTATTGGGGAAATGAGCAGAGGGTTGAATGTAAACCAGGGGGAAAAACTAAATTCCCTACCCTGTGCCCCCCAAAAATTAAATACACAACCCACCCCAAAGGAAAACATTTTTACTTGACAACCCCCACAGTAAATGTCGATCTGTCTCTAACCATAATTGTGTTCTGACCAAGTGCAGCTCAGTTATGGGCTTCCTGAGTTCAAACCTCAATTCTGAGTCTCAAATCGTTCAGATTTACTGAGCTCGCTAGCGACAGTTGCTTAACCTAAACACACGACTACTGTAAATAGATCTAGGCCAAAATCACCCCGCCACCAGTAACTAGAAACTATTACGGCTAACTACCGGGAAATATTTAACAGCTCTGTCTAATGTGATCAAACATTATCGTAATCGCAAACGAGTTAACAATTGCCCAGTTACATCAGGCTACCTACGCAATGGATTCAACATGACAGTAACGTTAGCTACTTGTGAGAGGACAAAGTGTAACCAGGAAGCTACAGTAGGTAGCTAATTTCAGGCTACAACATATGTCATTGGCAATTTGAGTTAGTCAAATCTACCTAACTAGATATTTGGGTAGTGTAACATAATGCTCCCAAACCATGATTCGGCTCGTTGAAGGGGGCGTTGTCATTATAGCCAGACATGTAACGTAACTTGATGTCGAACTATCCTAGCTAGCCAGCCAATTTGGCTAACGAAGGCCCTCTCCCCCAATCAAGCGCAACTCAATCGAATGGTGATTATACGAAACAGTGAGCGAGCTAGCTAACGTTCACTCTCTAAATTCCAATTACCAACAATAATAGAAGCACGAGCCTTAAAATAAAACATTGTATCAGGACAGTTTGTTTATATTTATCGACAACAAAATGTAGTAGAAAGTCGGCCATTTAGTTAGCTAGCTTCGTTACCAGTAGCTGCCATTGACATTGCTGGCTAACGACGTTTTGCTTCTCGGTCTCCTGGCTCTTCAGTATCACGTCAAAACAACAATAATCTCAGGTGTCGTTCACAATTTACTGGTTGGCTGAATTAAATATACTTGAATTAACATACCTGATGTCAATATTTCCACAGCGGTCAGCAACAGATTGATTTGCAAGCTATTTCTTTCCACACTTCAGCCTTTTGATGATGTCGTTGTTTCAAAGCGTACGTATGCAAGTTATAGGGTACGTTGTGACATCGTAGGAGCTAGATAGACACGCCCCGAATATAGTGCAACACAAGTGCAACAGTTGCATGAATTGCATTGAATAAACCTTTATACAGTGCCGTGAAAAAAGTATTTTCCTCCTTTTTGATTTTCTATATTTTTGAGAAAATCGAAACCTAATATTGGTAAAGGGAACCTTAAGTTTACAAATAACAAAAATAAATTGTGCTTTTTTTATTTATTTCATTAACAAAGTTATGCAACACCCAATTCCCCTGTGTGAAAAAGTAATTGCCCACTTACACTCACTTACACCAGCTTCAGCTGCAACTGTTGCATGTGCCCCATAGTGCCTGGCGAAAACCAAACACTGCATTACACAGTAAGAACCTTATACCAACTGTCAAGCATGGTGGTGGTAGTGTGATGGTTTGGGGACACTTTGCTGCCTCAGGACATCCGTGACTTGCCTTAACAGAAGAAAACATGAATTGTGCTCTGTATCAGAGAATTCTACAGGAGAATGTCAGGCCATCCATCTGTGAGCTGAAGCTGAAGTGCAGCTATGTCATGCAGCAATGATCCAAAACACTAATCAAGTCTACATGAAAATGGCTAAAAAGCAACAAATGTGAAGTTTTGGAATGGCCTAGTCAAAGTCCAGACCTAATCCCACTTGAGGTGTTGTGGCAGGACTTGAAACCCACAGATGTCGCTGAATTAAAGCAGTTCTGCATGGAAGAGTGGGACAGAATTCTTCCACAGCAACGTGAGAGACTGATCAACAACTACAGGAAGGATTTAGTTGGAGTCATTGCAGCTAAGGGTGGCACAACCAGTTATTGATTGTAAGGGAGCAATTACTTTTTCACACAGGGGCATTGGGTGTTGCATAACTTTGTTTATGAAATACATATGTAATTGTTGTGTTATTTGTTCACTCAGGTTCCCTTTATCTAATATTAGGTTCTGGTTGAGAATCTGATAACATTCAATATTTAAAAAAATATGCAAAAGTAGAGAAAATCAGAAAGGGGGCAAATACCTTTTCACAGCACTGTACATGCACTGTATGTGAATGAGTGTTTGACTTTGACATTATTAATAACAATTTATTGGATCTGGATGGGGGGGGGTGTACTCTCTAACTCAGGACTTGTGCACTACAAGATGAGATATACATAACATTTCCCCCTTTTTTTATTTGTATATTAAGTCCCACCATACCATATTACGTTCAACAAAACTACAGGAGATATGGTAGTAGTGTGTGGTCGGAACACAGAAGAGCCAATAAAACAATCATTCAGAAAGAATACACAGATTTTGTGATTAGGTTGATCGTATTCAACATGGACATTCATATACTTAATTGAGAGGCAGACATACAGTATATAGGAACATCTTTTTTAAATGCACAATTAGGAACAGACAAGTGCAGGTTTTTTTTAGACTGACTGTCATTAGATTGAAATAATAAGACATCAATTCATCAGAGATGAATTCCCCTTAAAATAAGCCTTTGCCTTTTTTAATGCTCAGCTGCTTCCATTGAGGCAGGCTGGCAAAGTGGTCTTTAGACATTCCAAATATGGCACTGAAGTCTGAGTCTGAGAGATGTTTCTGGAAGACAGAGGAAGGAGGAAAGAGAGAGAGACAGACAGAGAGCGAAGGAGACCATTGTTATTTTTCAAGGCAACATTCAAGCGTAAAGAATACATTTGTCAAGACACTTTATTAAAACCAGCTATAATACACCGTAACTCATAGTAGTGTATGGAGGAATCTACTTTTCACACTTCAAAAACTACTGAACAATATTGCATCTGAAGGTATGCATCTGAGTGTGGCAGTACTTTCAACACTAGTCACTTCATTATAGCAGCTCAGAACACCTACTTCCTTCTGGGTGGGGTCGACACCCTCAGGCAGCTCATTGGCTAGTTTGTTGATCAGGTCCTCTGGTGGGTAAGACTGGAAGCTCTTCCTGGTCTCAACACCATTCTGCCCCTGAGAGTAAATGATTCGATTCAGGTTTGTCTGCACAAAAATGTTAACACAACGGTTGTCGAGTCATTGCATAATAGTTGTGTAATCATTTTTCTTTATACAAGCTCTCTGTTGTAGCCTATCACAAAACTAGCAGTTGTATCACAACCAAAATGGGTTGTAAATGTGTTGTACGACCTTACCCACTGTCCACAAATATCAGTTCAACGCAGTGGGGAACCATGAGTTCACGTTGTATTTGTTTTTTGATGTATTTTATGAAATTGTATATGTAGAGCTCTCATATAAAAGAGACACTGGTCTCAATGTATACATGTTTTTTATCACATTTAGTTTTGATTTCTATTTCATCTTTAGAATTTTTTTTTATCATCTTCTGATTTCATTAATACTAAAGAGAAAACAATATCCAATCAGGATTTTATTTGGTGGTCCATAGGTAGAAAAATCTAGCTAGTCCAGCCAGCCATTGGCTAGGCCTTCAAAATCTGGACAGAAGTCCTCTGCCATTCAACAAAAGACAGGCTAAAACTGCTTCTCCAGTAGAAATCCCTGAAAACACTTGTAGGTAATGTCATGGCGACATTGGCTAGCAATGCTCATGCTCCGAACTGCGCATGTGCAGCCATCAAATCAAAGGCACTCATTCAATATAAAGTTATTTTTGACAAAATTGAAAACATCTCAGTTTGCAATTTTCATTGGGTTGGAGCAATATCATATCATCAACTACTTGGCTCAATTATTGTTATGGTTTTCTAGGTGTGAAGGAGAGTCGGACCAAAATGCGGCATGTAGATTGCGATCCATGTTTAATAAACTGAAGCAACACGAATCCAAATACAAACACTACAAAAACAATAAACGTAATGAAAACCGAAACAGCCTAATACTCGTGCAAACTAATACACAACGGACACTAAGGACATAAGGACAATAGGACAATCACCCACGAAACACTCAAAGAATATGGCTGCCTTAATATGGTTCCCAATTAGAGACAACGATAAACACCTGCCTCTGATTGAGAACCACTTCAGACAGCCATAGACTTATCTAGAACACCCCACTAAGCTACAATCCCAATACAAAACACACCACATACAAAAACCCATGCCACACCCTGGCCTGACCAAATAAATGAAGAAAAACACAAAATACTTCGACCAGGGCGTGACAGAACCCCCCCCCCAAGGTGCGGACTCCCGGACGCACACCAAAAACCATAGGGGAGGGTCCGGGTGGGCGTCTGTCTATGGTGGCGTGGACCCCGTTCTATCAAAGTCTTAGTCCCTCCTCCTCGCGTCCTTAGATAGTCCACCCTCGCCGCCGACCATGGCCTAGTAGTCCTCACCCAGAACCCCACTGGACTGAGGGGCAGCTCGGGACTGAGGGGCAGCTCGGGACTGAGGCAGCAGCTCGGGACTGAGGCAGCAGCTCGGGACTGAGGCAGCAGCTCGGGACTAAGGGGTAGCTCAGCACTGAGAGGAAGCTCAGCACTGAGAGGAAGCTCAGCACTGAGAGGAAGCTCAGGCAGGTAGATGGATCTGGCAGATCCTGGCTGACTGGCGGATCTGGAAGGGTCTGGCTGACTGTCGGATCTGGAAGAGTCTGGCTGACTGGCAGATCTGGAAGAGTCTGGCTGACTGGCAGATCTGGAAGAGTCTGGCTGACTGACGGATCCTGGCTGACTGGCGGATCTGGAAGAGTCTGGCTGACTGGCGGATCTGGAAGAGTCTGGCTGACTGGCGGATCTGGAAGAGTCTGGCTGACTGGCGGATCTGGAAGAGTCTGGCTGACTGGCAGATCCTGGCAGACTGACGGATCTGGAAGAGTTTGGCTGACTGGCAGATCTGGAAGAGTCTGGCTGACTGGCGGATCTGGAAGAGTCTGGCTGACTGGCAGATCTGGAAGGGTCTGGCTGACTGGCGGATCCTGGCAGACTGACGGATCTGGCTGCTCCATGCTGACTGGCGGCTCTGGCTGCTCCATGCTGACTGGCGGCTCTGGCTGCTCCATGCTGACTGGCGGGTCTGGCTGCTCCATGCTGACTGGCGGCTCTGGCTGCTCATGCTGACTGGCGGCTCTGGCTGCTCCATGCTGACTGGCGGCTCTGGCTGCTCCATGCTGACTGGCGGCTCTGGCTGCTCCATGCAGACTGGCAGCTCTGGCGGCTTCTTGCCGACTGGCAGCTCTGGCGGCTTCTTGCAGATTGGCAGCTCTGACGGCTTCTTGCAGACTGGCAGCTCTGGCAGCTCCATGCAGACTGGCAGCTCCTTGCAGACTGGCAGCTCCTTGCAGACTGACAGCTCTAGCTGCTCCATGCATACTGGCAGCTCTGGCTGCTCCATGCAGACTGACATCTCTGGCTGCTCCATGCATACTGGCAGCTCTGGCTGCTCCATGCAGACCGACAGCTCTGGCTGCTCCATGCAGACTGACAGCTCTGGCTGCTCCATGCAGGCTGGCAGCTCTGGCTGCGCTGAACAGGCAGGAGACTCCAGCAGCGCTGTAGAGGAGGAAGGCTCTGGCAGCGCTAAACAGGCGGGAGACTCCGGCAGCGCTGTAGAGGCGGAAGGCTTTGGCAGCGCTAAACAGGCGGGAGACTCCGGCAGCGCAGGAGAGGAGGAAGGCTCTGGCAGCGCTGGAGAGGCGAGGCGCACTGTAGGCCTGATGCGTGGTGCTGGCACTGGTGGTACTGGGCCGAGGACACGCACAGGAAGCCTGGTGCGGGGAGCTGCCACCGGAGGGCTGGTGCGTGGAGGTGGTACAGGGTAGACCGGACCGTGCAGGTGCACTGGAGCTCTTGAGCACCGAGCCTGCCCAACCTTACCTGGTTGAATACTCCCGGTCGCTCTGCCAGTGCAGCGAGGTGGAATAGCCCGCACTGGGCTATGCAGGCGAACCGGGGACACCGTGCGCAAGGCTGGTGCCATGTAAGCCGGCCCAAGGAGACGCACTGGGGACCAGATGCCTAGAGCCGGCTTCATGGCATTTGACTCGACGCTCAATCTAGCCCGGCCGATACGTGGAGCTGGAATGTACCGCACCGGGATATGCACCCGCACTGGGGACACCGTGCACACCTCAGCATAACACGGTGCCTGCCCGGTCTCTCCAGCCCCCCGGTAACCACAGGAAGTTGGTGTAGGTCTCCTACCTAGCGTCTCCATACTCCCTGTGAGCCACCCCCCCAAGACATTTTTGGGGCTGACTCTCGGGCTTCCATCCGCGTCGCCATGCTGCCTCCTCATACCAGCGCCTCTCCGCTTTTTCCGCCTCCAGTTCTTCCTTGGGGCGGCGATATTCTCCAGGCTGTTCCCAGGGTCCTTCTCCGTCAAGGATCTCCTCCCAAGTCCATTTATCCAAATAATGCAGCCTCTCCCACTGCTGCTGTTGCTGCTGCCGCTGCCTCTGTTGCTTCTCCTGCTGCTCCTGCCTGTTGACACGCCGCTTGGTCCTGTTGTGGTGGGTGATTCTGTTACGGTTTTCTAGGTGTGAAGGAGAGTCGGACCAAAATGCGGCATGTAGATTGCGATCCATGTTTAATAAACTGAAGCAACACGAATCCAAATACAAACACTACAAAAACAATAAACGTAACGAAAACCGAAACAGCCTAATACTCGTGCAAACTAATACACAACGGACATAAGGACAATAGGACAATCACCCACGAAACACTCAAAGAATATGGCTGCCTAAATATGGTTCCCAATCAGAGACAACGATAAACACCTGCCTCTGATTGAGAACCACTTCAGACAGCCATAGACTTATCTAGAACACCCCACGAAGCTACAATCCCAATACAAAAGACACCACATACAAAAAACCATGCCACACCCTGGCCTGACCAAATAAATGAAGAAAAACATAAAATACTTCGACCAGGGCGTGACAATTATAGGTTGTGCCTTTAGATTTCTCTAAAATTAACAACTCAGGAAAAATGTTTAACTTCTTTCATTGACTTCTCCAACCCCAAACCCCAGCCTGGTCTGCTTGGTCTGGTTCACAAGCGTTCCCAGAAGTCTCACAATGTTGTGCCTCTGGGTTTAGAAACTCTGTGGTTCAACTGTATCAGAGCAGAATTTTGCCAAGAGATGAGTTCAGAATGGTCTGCCATGTAGCATGCTTCTGTATATGATATGAACTGCTCGGTACGTGTTGGTAATTCTTTCTAACGCATTTTTTTTTAAGATATCACAAAGAACTGTAAAAGTGTTGCAAATGCTTTCCACTTTCTGGAAGACGATCATACCTTGCTGACTTCTCTGACTCTGAAAAAAATCAGACAATGAGGAAATACCTGATTTGGGTAAAAACATTTTCATTGAACCAGACATTGTAGAGTCTTCTGATGACAGTGATGGGGAAGAAACAGCGATCAACAGTTTTATTGCCATGGAAGAAGTTGACCGAGTTTTGAAATCAGTGGAATGCCCGGTAAAAGCAGAGTATGATAGCTAAGAAGATGGAGAAAATTCTGGCTTTTGATTTCAAATATGCGGAGGGAGTATAAAAGAGAATACAGAAGGCTGTTGTATAAAACACCTGTCTCCGGATTACATCTGAAAACTAAGGGCAACCATGGCATCCGTGACGGAGAGGGAGAAGCGTTCATCCATGTATACGGATAAGAGTCTAGCTACCTAAATGTTCAGTTATTATATCTAAATTTGTCAGAATGTTGTTTTAATAGCAAGTTAAAGTGTACTGTTAGATAGCTAGACTACGTCAGCTGGCTGGCTCGCTAGCTAACGTTACATGTACGATCTGTGTAGTAATATTATTCTTATCTCAGAAAGCCATTTGCATTGCTAGTTATAGCCTAATGTTAGCCAACTAGCTAACATTGAACCTAGTTGGTTAGCTACCTGCATATTCATGCATGGAAGTAACGTTATGAGTTGGGATTATGGTTCATTGTTTAGCTCGCTAGCTAAACAAAAGACTCCACTATGCAAGTAACCATTTCAAGGTACCTTTTAATCCTTCTGTATTTTGTGCATGTGACAAATAAACATAGATTTGATTTGATATAGTGTTTGGGGGCGGCAGGTAGCCTAGTGGTTAGAGCGTTGGGCCAGAAACCAAAAGGTTGCTGGATCGAATCCCCGAGGTGACAAGGTAACAATCTGTTGTTCTGCCCCTGAAAAAGGCAGTTACGCCACAGTTCCCTGGTAGGTCATCATTGTAAATAAGAATTTGCTCTTAACTGGCTCGCCTAGTTAAATAATGGTTAAATAAAGAAATACAACCTTTTTTCTTTTTTTTTTACAACATTTACAAAGACGGCAATGTGAAGAACAACATGAGCTCCACCAAAGTAAAATTAGGATATAACTGTTGAAATTATTATGGATAAATGAATAAACAATATCCCCATTTTAAATAGAATTGTAACTAAGTAAACGTATACTCTGTTTTATAAGTGATTAACAATATGAGTACATAAGAAGGGATTGTGTGACACGGAGTAATAAAAAGTTAATGAACACCATTCCAACTAGGAAGAAACTAATGGGTTGTGGACTGTGAAAACAGAAGGTCGTTAGCCTATAGTTGACCCTGCAGAAACAGCTCTGGGGGTTTTTAGATAAAACAGTGAGTGCATTCCTAGGTTTTCTGTTAATTAAAACTGTCAGTTCAGTGGTGATTGATAATGTTGAGGGGTCAAAAGTTATCTGGGAGTGTGTTAGTAAGTTAGAATGAACTTTTCACCTTACTTTGTCCCGGTTGAGAGGAGGGGATTCTGTTAAAGCAGTGAAATGACGTCATGATCTGTATATAAACTGCTGCACGTGATTAAGTGGTAGCGCGCACCGAGAATAAATTCTATTACCTATTATTGAAAGACTGGTCTGCGTCCATTTTATGCAAACAAGAAATCTTACAAATTCTCATAAAATAGATTAAGGGCTTTCAATTGATGAAAGCACATTGGCATAATTAAATTACAGTGACAATTGGTCCTTCTAGTGGATTCCACAAACCTCTCTGTCGTCCGAAGGGAAAAGCCGAAAACCGTGCACGGACGAGGCTGGACTCGTTATTTAAAGTCCTGGCCTCCAGCAGAGGTTTAATAATAGGCCGGTATATATATCTTAGGTCGACAGATAACGTTACCGGCATTGCTTTTCCCAGTCTACAGGACGAAGGTAAATAGTCTTTATTCTCGAATTTGGGAGGAATTATTTAAGATATTTTTGATTGAAGGTGCTAAAGGAGTTTGGATTTAATCAATGATAGTTGCTTGAATATTTTGAACAAATACAATGGCTTTCTACTTTGCGTGTAACCAAAATCGATAGGAAGGAAGGACATGAGTCTGAAATGACTCGTGGTAAGGTGCACTACCGAAAGTAAACTAGGACTTAATAAATCTTGACCTTGCAAACCGAAAGATTTTTTAAGGGTGAGATATAGTAAGTATTGTTAGATGGGACGGTCATTCTGTACAAATAGGATAGCCATTAATTCAATAAATATACCTAAATAAAGTTTTAACCTAGTAGTCTATCTGTATATGAAAAGTAGCAGATAGATATATTGAAACAGGTGAGGATAAATTAGGCTTGGTGAGAAGGCAGGGCAATTCTAGGCGAACATAATAACTGAACCCATTCAATACTGAAAGAGATTCATATCTAGGGGAGGAGAGGGAAGCCAAATCTAGAGTAGTGAGATATGAGATATTAACGTTGAAAGGCCCAAGGAACAATAGTTTATAATGAGCTTATAATTGTATACGGGTGAAATGTAATTGTTATGTACTTGAGTGAAGACCCAAAAGCGGTTTTAACAGAAAACAGAGTTCTTTAATGAAAAAACAGGAATGGCATAAATCCTCTTCCAACGTAGTCAATGGAACAAAAAGAACGTTAGTATAATGCAGGATGCACCTGCCAGGCAGACTCCGACAGGATAGGACAAGGTGGAAGCAAACGCGACGACAGCTTGCTTCTGGCATCAAAAACACAAACAAGAATCAGACACCGAAAGTAGCAGGAACAGAGAGAGAAATAGAGACCTAATCAGAGGGGGAAGAGAGAACAGGTGTGAAAGAGTGAATGAGCTAGTTAGGGGAAGATGTAGAACAGCTGAAGAATGAGAGACAGAGAAGGTAACCTAAAAAGACCAGCAGAGAGAGACAGAGTGAAGAGAAGACAGGAACAGACATAACAAGACATGACAGTACCCCCCACTCACCGAGCGCCTCCTGGCGCACTCGAGGAGGAAACCTGGCGGCAACGGAGGAAATCATCGATCAGCGAACGGTCCAGCACGTCCCGAGAGGGAACCCAACTCCTCTCCTCAGGACCGTACCCCTCCCAATCCACTAGGTACTGATGACCACGGCCCCGAGGGCGCATGTCCAAAATCTTACGAACCCTGTAGATGGGTGCGCCCTCGACAAGGATGGGGGGGGGGACGAGCGGGGGCGCGAAGAACGGGCTTAACACAGGAGACATGGAAGACCGGGTGAACGCGACGAAGATAGCGCGGAGAAGAAGTCGCACTGCGACAGGATTAATGACCTGAGAAATACGGAACGGACCAATGAACCGCGGGGCCAACTTGCGAGAAGCTGTCTTAAGGGGAAGGTTCTGAGTGGAGAGCCATACTCTCTGACCGCAACAATATCTAGGACTCTTGGTCCTACGCTATTAGCGGCCCTCACAGTCTGCGCCCTATTACGGCAAAGTGCCGACCTGACCCCCTTCCAGGTGCGCTCGCAACGCTGGACAAAAGCCTGAGCGGAGGGGACGCAGGACTCGGCGAGCTGAGATGAGAACAGCGGAGGCTGGTACCCGAGGCTACACTGAAAAGGGGATAGACCGGTAGCAGACGAGGGAAGCGAGTTGTGGGCGTACTCTGCCCAGGGAGCTGTTCTGACCAAGACGCAGGGTTACGAAAAGAAAGACTGCGTAAAATGCGACCAACAGTCTGATTGGCCCGTTCGGCTTGACCGTTAGACTGGGGATGAAAGCCGGACGAGAGACTGACGGAAGCCCCAATCAAACGGCAAAACTCCCTCCAAAATTGAGACGTGAACTGCGGGCCTCTGTCGGAAACGACGTCAGACGGAAGGCCATGAATTCGGAAAACATTCTCGATAATGATCTGAGCCGTCTCCTTAGCAGAAGGGAGCTTATCGAGAGGAATGAAATGAGCCGCCTTAGAGAATCTATCGACAACCGTAAGAATAACTGTCTTCCCCGCTGATGAAGGCAGTCCGGTGATAAAATCTAAAGCGATGTGAGACCACGGTCGAGAGGGAATGGGAAGCGGTCTGAGACGGCCGGCAGGAGGAGAGTTCCCAGATTTAGTCTGCGCGCAGACCGAACAAGCGGCGACAAATCGACGCGCGTCACGTTCCCGAGTGGGCCACCAGAAACGCTGGCGAATGGAAGCGAGCGTACCCGAACGCCGGGGTGGCCGGCTAACTTGGCAGAGTGGGCCCACTGAAGAACGGCCGGACGAGTAGGAACGGGAACGAACAGAAGGTTCCTAGGACAAGCTCGCGGCGACGGAGTGTGAGCGAGTGCTTGCTTTACCTGCCTCTCAATTCCCCAGACAGTCAACCCGACAACACGCCCGTCAGGGAGAATCCCCTCGGGGTCGGTGGAGACCTCAGAAGAACTGAAGAGACGAGATAAAGCATCAGGCTTGGTGTTTTTGAGCCCGGACGATAAGAAATAACAAACTCGAAACGAGCGAAAAACAGAGCCCAACGAGCCTGACGCGCATTAAGTCGTTTGGCTGAACGGATGTACTCAAGGTTCCTATGGTCAGTCCAAACAACAAAAGGAACGGTCGCCCCCTCCAACCACTGTCGCCATTCGCCTAGGGCTAAGCGGATGGCGAGCAGTTCGCGATTACCAACATCATAGTTACGTTCTGACGGCGATAAGCGATGAGAGAAAAACGCGCAAGGATGGACCTTGCCGTCAGAGAGAGCGCTGAGAAAGAATGGCTCCCACGCCCACCTCTGACGCGTCAACCTCAACAACAAACTGTCTAGAGATGTCAGGTGTAACAAGAATAGGAGCGGATGTAAAACGATTCTTAAGAAGATCAAAAGCTCCCTGGGCGGAAACGGACCACTTAAAGCACGTCTTAACAGAAGTAAGGGCTGTGAGGGAGCTGCCACCTGACCGAAATTACGGATGAAACGACGATAGAAATTAGCGAAGCCCAGAAAGCGCTGCAGCTCGACGCGTGACTTAGGAACGGGCCAATCAATGACAGCCTGGACCTTAGCGGGATCCATCTTAATGCCCTCAGCGGAAATAACGGAACCGAGAAAAGGGACAGAGGCGGCATGAAAAATGCACTTCTCAGCCTTCACATAAAGACAGTTCTCCAAAAGGCGCTGGAGGACGCGTCGCACGTGCTGAACATGAATCGAGAGAGACGGTGAAAAAATCAGGATATCGTCCATGTAAACGAAAACAAAAATGTTCAGCATGTCTCTCAGGACGTCGTTAACTAGTGCCTGAAAGACAGCTGGAGCGTTAACGAGGCCGAAAGGAAGAACCCGGTATTCAAAGTGCCCTAACGGAGTGTTAAACGCCGTCTTCCACTCGTCCCCCTCCCTGATGCGCACGAGATGGTAGGCGTTACGAAGGTCCAATTTGGTGAAAAACCTGGCTCCCTGCAGGATCTCGAAGGCTGAAGACATAAGAGGAAGCGGATAACGATTCTTAACTGTTATGTCATTCAGCCCTCGATAATCCACGCATGGGCGCAGGGACCCGTCCTTCTTCTGAACAAAAAAAACCCCGCTCCGGCGGGAGAGGAGGAGGAGACTATGGTACCGGCGTCGAGCGAAACCGACAAATAATCCTCGAGAGCCTTACGTTCGGGAGCCGACAGAGAGTATAATCTACCCCAGGGGGAGTAGTTCCCGGAAGGAGATCAATACTACAGTCATACGACCGGTGTGGAGGGAGAGAAGTGGCCTTGGAACGACTGAACACCGTGCGCAGATCGTGATACTCCTCCGGCACCCCTGTCAAATCGCCAGGCTCCTCCTGTGAAGAAGAGACAGAGGAAACAGGAGGGATAGCAGACATTAAACAGGTCACATGACAAGAAACATTCCAGGATAGGATAGTATTACTAGACCAATTAATAGAAGGGTTATGGCGCACTAGCCAGGGATGACCCAAAACAACAGGTGTAAAAGGTGAACGAAAAATTAAAAAAGAAATGGTTTCGCTATGATTACCAGAGACAGTGAGGGTTAAAGGCAGCGTCTCACGCTGAATCTTGGGGAGAGAACTACCATCTAAAGCGAACAAGGCCGTGGGCTCCCCTAACTGTCTGAGAGGAATGTCATGTTCCCGAGCCCAGGTCTCGTCCATAAAACAGCCCTCCGCCCCAGAGTCTATCAAGGCACTGCAGGAAGCAGATGAACCGGGCCAGCGGAGATGGACCGGAAAAGTAGTGCGTGATCCAGAAGGAGAGGCCTGAGTAGTTGCGCTCACCAGTAGCCCTCCTCTTACTGATGAGCTCTGGCTTTTACTGGACATGAGGTGACAAAATGACCAGCGGAGCCGCAGTAGAGACAGAGGCGATTGGTGATTCTCCGTTCCTTCTCCTTGGCCGAGATGCGGATACCCCCAGCTGCATAGGCTCAGCATCCGAGCCGGCGGAGGAGGGTGGCAGTGATGCGGCAGGTGGCAGTGATGTGGAGAGGGGAGCAACGGAGAACGCGAGCTCCTTTCCACGAGCTCGGCGACGAAGATCAAACCGTCGCTCTATGCGAATAGCGAGAGCTATTAAGGAGTCCAGACTGGAAGGAACCTCCCGGGAGAGGATCTCGTCCTTAACCTCGACGAGGAGACCCTCCAGAAAACGAGCGAGCAAAGCCGGCTCGTTCCAGTCACTTGAGGCAGCGAGAGTGCGAAACTCAATAGAATAATCCGTTATGGATCGATTCCCCTGACATAGGGAAGACAGGGCCCTGGAAGCCTCCTCCCCAAAAACAGAACGGTCAAAAACCCGTATCATCTCCTCCTTAAAGTCTTGATACTGGTTAATACACTCAGCCCTCGCCTCCCAGACTGCCGTGCCCCACTCACGCGCCCGTCCGGTAAGGAGAGAAATGACGTAGGCGATGCGGGCTGCGCTCCTGGAGTAAGTGTTGGGCTGGAGAGAGAACACCACATCACACTGAGTGAGGAATGAGCGGCACTCAGTGGGCTCCCCAGAGTAACACGGCGGGTTGTTGATCCTGGGCTCCGGAGACTCGGAAACCCTGGAAGTGGGCGGTGGATCGAGGTGGAGTTGGTGAACCTGTCTTGTGAGGTCGGAGACTTGGACGGCCAGGGTCTCAACGGCATGTCGAGCAGCAGACAATTCCTCCTCGTGTCTGCCTAGCATCGCTCCCTGAATCTCGACGGCGGAGTGAAAAGGGTCCGGAGCCGCTGGGTCCATTCTTGGTCTGATTCGTCTGTTATGTACTTGAGTGAAGACCCAAAAGTGGTTTTAACAGAAAACAGAGTTCTTTAATGAAAAAACAGGAATGGCATAAATCCTCTTCCAACGTAGTCAATGGAACAAAAAGAACGTTAGTATAATGCAGGATGCACCTGCCAGGCAGACTCCGACAGGATAGGACAAGGTGGAAGCAAACGCGACGACAGCTTGCTTCTGGCATCAAAAACACAAACAAGAATCAGACACCGAAAGTAGCAGGAACAGAGAGAGAAATAGAGACCTAATCAGAGGGAGAAGAGAGAACAGGTGTGAAAGAGTGAATGAGCTAGTTAGGGGAGATGTAGAACAGCTGAAGAATGAGAGACAGAGAAGGTAACCTAAAAAGACCAGCAGAGAGAGACAGAGTGAAGAGAAGACAGGAACAGACATAACAAGACATGACAGTAATGTCCAATTAAAAGTAATCTATAGATGAGGTTTCCAGAAAGGAGAATACATACTGATTATTATTAAAGAGACACACACATAGTCAGACAGAAAAGCAACTAAAGTAATTAACGGTAAATAGCAGATTCATAGAAAACACGCACATAGGTAAGTGATTAAATACCATAGCTACTAGTAACGGTAAGGATTAAAGTTGGGTAGAAATTCCTCAAAGGAGGTGTCGGAACTAATGGGAGACGAGAGTTATAAAGTCGAGAAAGGTGGATAAGGTGAGTCAAAAGGAAAAAGAGAAAATGTTTTAATTGTAACGAAATTGGACATTTCGCCCGGGAGTGTAACACTCCCTGTAAACGTCACCACCAATATTGTAATTTAACTCGGGGGAAGGTCAGAGGCGACAATCGGGTAAAGAAAAAGAAAAAGGGTCAGATACAAAGAGAGCTAGATTAATGAGAATCCTAACTGAGGGAAAACTTTGGGCGTTTAAATTAGGGCTATTTTCTGTTGTCCAGATGCCGCAGTAACAAATACAGATAACTGTAAAATGGGTCTATTTGCGGAGAATCTCAGTCAGTTCCATAGCATTGGTGGTGTAGTGGTGAGCATAGTAGTCTAACATACTGCAGTCCAGGATTCGGTTCCCAGCTGAGACGTAAACTAAAAAAATATATATATCTGAGTTTTTGGTTGTAATTAAACTATTTGTTTAGCAGAGAAAGTTATAGTCACTAGTATTGGTATTAGATATAAACTGAACGTTTTAAATAGTTTGTTTGGTTCAAATTGAAAAACTAATTCATTCAACTTAAAATAAGGACGAAGCGAATTTTGATGCAAGATGATGTCTGTTCACTAAATGATCTGTTTGAATAATGTATTGAGAATAGAGTCGTAATTAAAATGCTAAATCAAAGACGAGACAGTAACTTAAATCAAATTAATTCTGAATAATAACGGGGAAACAATTACTATAGATTTGTGCCCATCTAAATGTTTTTATAAATTTAGCGAATTGGGAGATGAGAGATGTTGATTGATGTTGTAAACTCTAATTCAGAATTCAACAGATGTGATAATTTAGGTTTGATTTATCGAACCCGAAATACTGTTGCTGCAGACAGCCAACAATTATTTACAATTCATTGAAAATCGTTGCGAATTGAGTCGAGGTTGAGCGCTTGTTGATGACATCACTCCCAAGGGGCTTTCGTCGCCACGGAAATGATGTCGTGACTGGGGGTAACGGAGAAAATTGTTTGCGTTTTTTAGAAGGAAAATGCGTGCATTATTGTTTTGAGTCACTTTTCAGAAGTTGATAAAAATGTCGAAATACATTTTTAAAAGGAATATGTAAGTTGTCAGAAAAGATTCTAAAAACTAGCTGCTGATTCGCTAGGTGGGCATCATTGATTTGTGGCGTTTATTTGGACTGTATTAGGCTATGAGAAAGGGAGATTGAATGTCTGAATCGTAAAACATCGTGATAATGGATTCTGATGGTTATTGATTCCTGGTTTGATTGTTTATGTAACACCAGTGAATTTGAGCACTGTTTCCATTATGTGAAACAATGTTAGGGTATTAATGTTGAAAAGCAACCTCTATAGTAAAACATAATTGCATATGTTTTGGGAAACTAGCTAGGTTGAATTTGGTTATTTGAGTTTTTCCCCTGATACGTAGACATCTGTAACAGGGGCAAGTTGATTTTTCTTGAGGAACACGCAGATGATGTTTTGTTTTATTGAGATGTAAACAGTGAGTCTGAGTAATTTTGTCATCTGAAGCATTATAGTAGTGAGTTTTTGTATAGTTTGTTTTTTGCTGATAAAAGTGGTTTGTTTATTTGGTTACTGATGATTGTTTATTCTAGTAGTTGATTTAAGTTAATTGAGCATTTGTTCTGGTGTGTTTAAGTAGGATTCTTTATACCGGGACGGATGGAAGTTATCTAAAATATGTGAGTTGAAGGAGCCAAGGGAAAATACGTTTACATTTTTGTAAAAAATTTGGGATTGAATTAAGGATTTCTTACACTGAGAAATGTACGACATTTGCGGCAGAGGGAAAAAGTAATACATTTGATAATAATGTTATCAGGTTAATTGTATCTAAGGGTAGCATGTTTATTTAAGTAAACAACCTAAGTGTATGTAAACTTCCGACATATATATATATACACACCTTTTTTACCTTTATTTAAATAGGCAAGTCAGTTAAGAACAAATTCTTATTTTCAATGACGGCCTAGGAACAGTGGGTTAACTACCTGTTCAGGGGCAGAACGACGGATTTGTACCTTGTCATCTCGGGGATTTAAACTTGCAACCTTCCGGTTACTAGTCCAATGCTCTAACCACTAGGCTACCCTGCGATCATGTGACAGATTATGTGACACTTAGATTGCACACAGGTGGACATTATTTAACTAATTATGTAACTTCTGAAGGTAATTGGTTGCACCAGATCTTATTTAGGGGCTTCACAGTACGCACCACTTTTCCGTTTCACTTCACCAATTTGGACTATGTTGTGTCTGTCCATTACATGAAATCCAAATAAAAATCTATTTAAAATTCCAGATTGTAAAGCAAAAGAAACGCCAAGGGGGATGAATACTTTTGCAAGGCACTGTAAGAACTAACGGGACTGCCCCGGGGGAGAGCCCGACCGACGTGTACTATGGTGCATTAAGTTGGTTGGAACCTCTCCAGCTTGCTGATATGAAAGAATGATTCATTTAATATTAACTTCATGTGTCCCTGGCGATAATTTACACGACTCTGGTAAGCCTCTAGGCAGAGGCAGTCGGCCTAGAATGCTGGCATATGCCTTGTTACAATAGCCTAAGTATAAAACATGAATGATACGACCGTAATAATCATCATGAAACGGCCTTGGAGTGCCATAAGATTAAGCCAACATAATTTGTTATTTTACATTAACCTATTTAAATGTATTGATATGGTATAATTGATCATAGTCTAGACTCGTTATAGTTGCAAATACCATGCAGTTGCACCAGGGAAATGTTAACCAAGCAGATCTTTTTTGCAGGTTTCCCCACATTTATTGATAAATGAATTTCCCATCATGAAAATGTAGCCCCCTTCCCCAATCAAATTCCTTCCATTGATACCACACAAAAAAACAGACAAATACAACTTTTTACTATAATCTGGCAACCCTCATAAAATCCGACATAGCACAAGTATCCCAAAGTATTAAGCGAAAACAAAAATATAAAACAGCATTGGCATCAAACAAAACAAAAAAATGTAAGGCTACCATTATATGACAAGTATTTCGGTGACAACCTGGTTTATTACTAATATTAGGTTGCTAACACTTTTTAAAAATGTTTATAAATAAATGTTGGACTCAAAAAAAGGCAGTGTAGAACCCTTTACCCAAAAATGCATTGCTCCAATAACTTTCATAAAATTGTTCTGAAGTTCCCCCCCCCCCCCCACCCAAATATATTTTCCTATTAATGAAGTCATACATTTTTTTTTCTTCTACGAATTAAGTCGCAAAGAAATTTGTATTTTCACACGAATTTACCCACACAAAAACGTAAAATACGCACGAAATCTGCTGAAATACTTTTAATACGTATTTGCACAATTTGAGTGTGAGATTGTGTTGATGTCACAGACATATTTAGGAAACTGAACGAATTGAACGCAAGCATGCAGGGGAAATAAAAAAACATTATAGAGATGAGTGACCGAATCAGTTGATTCAGAGGAAATAATTCTTATTCGAGAGAGACTTTCCAAACCGAACTAAGACCCCTTTCTTAGGCTGTACATGTTTCTAACAGAAAACATCTTCTGTAAGTGTCTCACACGAGTGTTGACTGTTCACCTTCAACGCTTGGAATAAATACCCTGCCGTCTCTCCCTGAGAGATTATGTGCACACTGTCGAGCACGCCCGTGATTTTGAGAAGCTCCCACTCCACATGAATCAAGCAATTTGCAATTGACTGCCATAGCCCCACATTAAAAGTATATCATGGTGAGTTGAGAAGTCGATCAGAAATAATGTTATAATGTTTTTCAATTGACTGCCATAGCCCCAATTTAAAAAGTAAACATTGGCTGTTAATTACATACCTTTTTTTCACATGGTTGGGTTCGCGATCATTTGGGGTCGTGGGCCCAAAAGGTTTGGGAACCCCTGAGTTACTGTGATGAACGTGATCAAATATATTTGCAATGGGAAGTAATAGCTGGTTTGTTCATTTCATTTTGGAAATTAAATGGCTGTGATTTTGAATTGTTGTGATTTCATGGGGCCTGCTGGAGTGAATGGGCTGCTTATTCTTTAACATGATTTGATGCTGTGTGTGACTTTTGTCTATCAGCTGTGTCTATGTGTTTGATCAAATCTGTCTCTCCTTTAGCGCCATGGAGTCCCGAGGTATTACGGTCGCTGTCCTTTCAGCACCATGAGTGTCACTTTTGATGTGACACTGTTGTTGTCGCTATTGATGATAGTGTGATAGTGGTGCCAGGTTACTATTGGTTGTATAAACAGTGTGTTTTTGTTTTGCTGGTCGCATTATTTTATGCTATGTGTCACATGTTGTGTCCATGCCAGGTTCCGGCTCTGTGTTGCCACAGCCCAAAACGCTGCCAGGCCTATTTTATTAATTCGTAATGTCATCAAAAAGAATTGCTCCTCTGGTCCGACTACAGAAGATATAACGTCGGGCGCATTAAGTGATGTTATTTTCTTTGATACAATGTATTGTAATATTTTTGGTCCCTCTGAAGGCCTAGGTCCTATAGTCACGTTTCGCCACGAGTTCAACGTCTAGTTTTGATTTACATTTGGTTGAGTTGTCAAATAACGTGAATTCAATGTGAAATCAACAAAACATTTCACAATGTCATTGGATTTACTGTAGGTTAAAAGTTTGTTGAAAAATGTACGAAATGTTGATGACATTTTGCAAATTCAATGAGTTTTCCACATTGATTCAACACCATCATATTGCGTTTTTTTGTTGAAATGATGTGGTAACAACGTTGATTCAACCAGCTTTTGCCCAGTGGGAAGTGTGTATGGGACCAATAAAATTGATGTAACCATGAGTCTGTTGGGTTGAGTTCACAGCAAGGTTAGATAAATTGATTTTCTGGATCCAGCTCATCATTGTCTCAATCCCACTCGTTATCCCAAGTTTTGGTGAGTGCATAGATAAATACAATTGTGCTTACATTTGTGATCCTTACGAGGGATGTCACCTCACCCAATTCTTTCTTCAGCTCTTCGTACGTTTTCCCACCCTAACACAAAACATGCGTGTACAGTATTATTGATGGAATATATTAACTTAAACAGTTGTGTACACTATTTGACACACACACACTCGCACTCACACACACACACACAGACCAAGAGTTCATCTGTAAGAGAAGGAGATTTGCACTCACACTCCATTTGGAGGGGTCCCAGGCGGTGAACCAGCCGGTGAAGGTGGGGGGTTCATACCGCTGCTTGATGAGGAGGATAGGGGTGTCAGGGTCCCGGGACCCTGGGTGGGTACGCAGGTACTCCTGACTGGTGACCACCGCTTCCTTCCTCTCCACCTCATTGGCCTCGTTCCCCACCCAGAGGAAGACCTGGATGCAACATCAAATAATTGATGACGGCCCACAAATGGGTGCTTGGCAGTGGTCTAATAGTATTATAGTCTAATGTTTGGACCTACACACTGAAGAAGGCTGTTAAACTGACATTTTAACAATACACACGGTACCTGGTCCCACGTGTCTAGCAACATGACATCATCCTCGCTGAGGTCATCCTGGGTGAACTGGGTCACCTCGGTAACGATGAAACGACCAGTTTTATTGGAGCATTCAAAGAGACGCGGCTGATGATCCAGAGCAACCTGCTGTAGTCTTTCACACACAAAACACATACAGAGAACACATACAACTTTACATACACCACACTGTTTAGTTAAAATTCATAATATCTAGCACAGTGAATCACAATCCATCAAGTGTACATGGTTAAGGACGCAATCACTTTGCTAACTTCGTACAGCTGCTCCCATTGACATTTTATTAGATAATAGTTGGTTGAAATACAGATTATGGCAAGGCAACTTGTGTATTACCTCTTGTTGTTGGCATAAGGGGCCTTCCCTCCAAGTAAATTCCAGAATTCAATGTGCTCCTGACCCTCTGCCATGATCTCTTCAGCAATCGAGTGCTGTCCAATCACAGAGCTGACCTCTTTAGCCATGGCCCTCTCATCCCCACTTGATCCCTGGCCAATCAGAGAGAGACTATTAGACAGAATGTTTTACCATCTCTATATCTCGGTGTCTGTGTCCCAAAAGGCAACCTATTCCTACTTATTTTGACCATTGGACCCTGGTCATTTGGCACACGCACAGTATCTCTAAACTGCTATATCTGTAGTATCCACAACTTCATATACCTAATTCCCCTCCCAACAGTACCTTGCCACACCACAGGTGAATCCCTGACTGGCTCCTCAGCAGAAAGACATCGTTGGAGTTGAGCGAGGCTGCCAGGGCAGGCACCTCGATGGCTTTGGTGTTGGAGGCGTCAGAACCGCGGACCTGGAACAATCTGACGGGTGGCTCTGGTTCAGACACGCCTTTTCTGGAGGTACCGCCCTGTAGAACAGAAGATGAGGAAAGCAGGTGTCACACCCTGATCTGTTTCACCTGTCTTTGTGCTTGTCTTCCCCCCCCCCCTTCAGGTGTTGCCAATCTTCCCCATTATCCCCAGTGTATATATACCTGTGTTCTCTGTTTGTCTGTTGCCAGTTCATTTTGTATCGTGAAACCTACCAGCGTTTTCCCCCTTGCTCATGTCTGTTCTAGTTCCTGTTTTCTATTTTTTCCCGGTTTTGACTTTTCTGACTGTCCTGAACCTGAGCCTGCCTGCCTTTCTGTACCTTGCCACAGAACACTGGATTATTGACCCCTGGCTGCTCTGACCCTGAGACTGCCTGCCATTCTGGACCTTTTTAACCCTATCTGGATTAATGATGTCGTTGACATGTCTTTTTGCCTGCCCATATATTAATAATAAACGTTTTTTACTTTGACACTGTCTGCATCTGGGTCTTACCCTAAAACTTGATAACAAGTCGGGTTTGATTTAAATGTACAGTATGTGGTAATAAATTACTTCATGGTTAGAAATCCTATATCAACCTATAATCATGGTTGAACCAAAGACAATCCATTGCTATCAGATAATGACAACCAGTTTCACAATATTTACATTTTATCATTGTACCATTAAATCAAAACAAAATTATCTCACCTCAAAGATAACCATTTTACCCTTGAACATGGCCATAAAGTGTCTGGGTTCCTTGCCCATGGTGATCCTCACTTGTACAGGCTGGTTGCCATACTTTTGATCCAGGGCCACGGCCTGGAAGGCAGACGCTGCTATCTCATCCTGAGAGGCATGGCGCCCCTAAAACAAAATATTTATTTATAAAATGATGAGGCATTTAGCTCTAAAGGTATGCCATTTTGTTGCCATGTTATTACAAATAAAAGGATTCAACTTTATGCGTTCTACAATGGCAGGGAGCTCCCTTACTTGCCACATGTAGAGGAGGTAGTTTAGCTTGCTGTGGACCTCATAAGTGTAGAGCACCAGATAGCAGTCTCCTCCATAGAAGAAGCCATGCCACTGGGGTTCCACTGGGACCAACTCCAGGTCCTCGATACGCCACACCTGCATGTGTAACAGAGAGTGTTAAAATGTCCACAAGTAACAAACGGTGAGTAGAATGACGCCGAGATATCTTGGAACAAATTACATGAATCAGAGTTAATGTTTTGGTGAGTTTACCTCCACCTGACCAGTGCCATTGTCCACCATGCGCTCCTGTGCCGCTACTTCTGGCATCACATGCATCCGTGTGGCATCAAACTTCTCCTGAGTCACAATGGCTAAGGTGTATATGTAGGTAAGACAGTGTAGAATCACAAAACAAAGACAAGGTGAGGAATTAAAATACTAAATGTAGTATTTGCCAAGCACTCACATCTCAATCATACATCAAAAAGGAAGAAAGGTACACTTAGAAAAAAGGGTTCCATAGGGGTTCTTTGTGGAGGGATAGGGGTCTACTGAAAACCATTTTCATCTGAAGAACCCATTTTTTGATTGACAAGGGTTCTTTGTAAGGCAAAGGGTTCTACCAAGAACCTTTTTCATCTTAAGAATCATTGTTGGAAGAAAGGGTTCTTTGATAATTCTTTGGAAGGCAAGAACATTTTAAATAAAACCCTTCTGAATCCGAGTTAATGTACTTTTTCTTCTTTTAAATAGTGCTGTGAGTATGAAGGTTTACCTCAGTGCATAAACTTTAACCATCTACAGTTGAAAAAGACAAACAGAGAAGTGAAAGTGATCGTGTGAAATGATGAAGTGAGTGGACAGAGAAATACAGCTTCATTCTATCCAATCAGAGCAGTTGTGTCCTACAGCTACTCTTTCTCTTTACAAACATGCAAACTAGCCAGTTGAGTTATTTAGACCACATAGTACCTCACTTGACTGACTGACATGAGAAAGAGGCGTGCTGGCACCCAAAACGTAATTTCTTTCAGATCACGGATAATTACAAAAATACTCTGAATATAATTGTATCCAGTAAATTGTCCATATCCGTTTAATATACTTCTTTTGTCCAACTACTCTGCAAACCTCTAATTTATTGCACCAATTACTGAGATGGTTGTTTCAGTTTACATCTTTTAAGTAGTCTATATTATCAATCTCTCCTACCCTGGCAGTCATTCTGAATGCAAGTCATGGGTGATTAAAAGTTCCAATTGTTGGATATCCTACCTCTTGCTGGATTCCGATAGGCATTACACAACAATTTGCACACCTGCATAAGGTGACTTGCAGGCCACATCATGATGTGGCCTGTAAACCAGGTGTTTTCTAAAACCACTGTGTTAAGGTATAACTAGTCCCTCAAAGAAAGGCCTTATGATATGTCCCACTGGGCACACCATGTAATTTCAACGTGGGAATTTGGGTAATATTTGGTTGGTCAAAAAGACAGCCAGAAGTTGTTTGAATTCCCAATGTGTTTTCACTATGCTTTCAACAATCTAAAAGCATAACCAAATTCCAATGGAAAAACAGTCAGATATTTTGGTTTAGTTGTCATCTACATGTGTATTCACTGCACTTTAAAAGCACAACACAGTTAAAATGGGAGTACATTGTCAGATATTTTGTATTTATACAACAACGTTACGTGTCATCACTGTGCTTCATCTAATAGCACAACCAACTAAATGACCTAAATTGCGGTTGAAATTTCATTAAAAGTTCATAGTGAGAGTGATCAATGCTGTTATTATAGCAATTTTGATGACCTCCACATATCTTTGACCTTTGCATGCACGCTTTACATAAGAATACATAAGAATACATTTATAGTTATATTAGGCTAACCTCAATGTGGCCATAAATGTGTTACTTTAAGGTTGAATAAATAATGTTACATTAGTTTAAGATAGCCTAAACTTTAGGCTATTTACTGTATTACAAAAGTAATATTGAATTGTGTTTGGCTGTGTCAAGCCTACTCCCGTTGTCCCGCTCCAGTGATCGAAGGAAGCAGCAGAAAATCCAAACATCTCCCAGAATGTCGTTGAACAGGCACACCTAATCCGGCAACACCACGACCAACTGGTGCAACTGGGTACGGCTATGGATGAGGTCCTCTGCGTTCTCCAACGCCTTGACATCACCCGAGGGGACGGGCGTTGGAGTGGGCCGCGGACGTCTGGGAGAGAGAAGAGGAGGATCTGGGTTCCAATGAGAGGTTCATGGCTCTGTTCAGGGTGGTCATCGATCATCCACCGGAGGGCGGAGAGGGAGGTGAGCGACTACTCCAACTTCAGGAGGGTGCCCAAACCGCTGCGGAGTACGCCCTCACCTTCCGGACCATGGCAGCCTCCAGTGGATTGAATGAGCTGGCGCATCGCACCCTATTCAGAAGGAGACTGTGCAAAGAGCCCCAGACGGAGCTGGCGTGTCGAAATGACAACCACTCCTTGGACGCACTCACCGCGATGGCCATCCATCTGGACAATCTTCTTCGCGAGCGTGGGGACCCACATTGCCTCTCGCCCTCCTCTTTTGGCCATCCTGAGACAGAGCCTGAACCCATGGAGGTAGGGTCTACAAACCTGCCGGCGGCAGAGCTGGGGCACTGTCCCTATTGCGGTCAGGAGGGGCACCAGCTTCAACAGTGTCCGGTGCGTCCCAACCAGGGATCCACGAGGGCAGGGGAACAGCCCGGTGATCAACCGTCTCCCCGGGTAGGCGTGAGTATTCCATCATCATCACTTTCCACCAAACGCTTTCTGGTTTCAATTTCACTGGCTGGCTGTCCCTCATGTATTGTTCTAGCGAACTCTGGTGCCACGGAGAATTTCATTGACAAGGCCCTTGCCTCCTCCCTGAACATCACCTCATACCCACTCTCCTCTCATTTTTCAGTTCAAGCACTGGATAGTCGACCACTTGGATCCGGGAAATCACACACATCACAGCACCACTCACCATTACCATGGGACCCCTGCACCACAAAAGCCTTACCTTTGTCATCATTCAGGCACCCGTACACAAAGTCATCCTCGGCCTCTGTGGCTTCAACTTCATGCATCCGGATGGGGCATGAATGAAAAACAGCCTTTAGCATGATGTCTGGGTACTACAAGTACTTGGTGATGCCTTATGGATTAGCCAATTCTCCATCGTTGTTCCAGGCATTCATGAACAAGGTGTTCTGGGACGACCTCCTGGAGAACCATCTGTACGTCAAAGCGGAGAAGTGCCAGTTCCATCAGGCCGCTGTCTCATTCTTGGGATACCGGATCAGCCCGCATGGAGTGGTTATGGATGAAAGGAAGTTTGAGGCAGTCAGGTAATGGCCAGTCCCAACCACCATAAAGGGACTACAATGGACTACTGCCGCTTCATTAAGAACCTCAGCTCCATCGCCTCTCCTCTCAACTCTCTCCTCAAGTGTGGCCCCCGTAAGTTGGTGTGGAGTCCTGCAGCCGATGAGGCCTTCCACCTACTGAAGGGGCATTTCAACTCTGCCCCGATTCTGAAACACCCAAATCCTACGCTGCTCTTCGTGGTGGAGTTGACGCCTCAGAAGTGGGTGTGTGGGCTGTCCAGTCACAACGCCTAGGTAACCCACAAAAATGTTACTACTACAAGAGTACGTACTACTAAAAAAAACTGTCTCCTGCAGAGAGGAACTATGACGTCGGCGACCGGGAGCTCCTGGCGGTGAAGCTGGCACTAGAGGAGTGGAAACACTGGCTGGAGGGCGCCAAGGACCCATTTCTCATCCTCAAAGACCATCGGAACCTGAAGTACCACCAAAGCCGATGCCCTGTTCCGTCCACGATTCGGGACAGGTTCCTGTCCAGAGAGCGCCCATCATTCCGCCCTCCCGAATCGTTGCTCCCATACATTGGGACATAGACGTGGACATCCGCCAGGCTCTGGAGAGGGAACCAGCGCCTGCTACTATTGACCAGGGCGCACACATCCCTTGCCGCTGGACACCCAGGTATCACCTGCACCATTCGATTCATCTCCACTAAGTACTGATGGCCCATTTTGGCACAGGACGTTGCCCGCTACGCAACTCCTGCTCCATATTTTCCCAAACCAAATCTGCCTGGCACGCTCCAGCAGTGATACTCCTTGCCTTCCAGTGCCTCAGCCGCCTTGGTTGATCTCATCTGTCCTTTGATTTCATCACTGATATCCCCTCTTCAGATGATTTCACTACGATTATGGTTATTATAGACAGATTCTCTAAATCTTGCCGATTTATCCCTTTCTCTAGTCCTCATACCGCTCTCCAGGTCGCTGAGGCACTGTCGCAGCAGGTCTTCTGACACTATAGCCTATGGAAGACATTGTCTCCGACCGTGGCCCCCAATTCACGTCACGGGTATGGAAAGCCTTCATGGAGAAGCTGGGTTCACGGTCAGCCTCCCTTTCGGGTACAGGCCTCAGTCCAATGGGCAGGTGATGAGGATGACCCCGGAGCTGGGGAAGTTCCTTAGCAGTCACTGCCAGGACCAGCAGGGGGAGTGGTCCTGGTTTCTTCCCTGGGCAGATTACGTCCAGAATTCACTGCATCACACCTCCACCGGACTGACCCCCTTCCAGGGTGTCCTGGGAAATCAGCCAGCCCTGGTTCCGTGGACACCGAGGCAGACCAAAGCTCCTGCTGTGGACGAGTGGTTCAGGCGCGCAGAGGAGGTTTGGAACAATGCCCATGTGAGACTCCAGCACGTTGTCCACCGCCAGAAGGAGTAGGTGGACCGCCACCACAGTGAGGCTCCCGTGTTTCATCCTGGTGATCGCGTCTGGCTCTCCACCAGGAACCTCCCACTCCGCCTGCCCTGTAAAAAGCTGAGCTCCTGATTTGTGGGGCCGTTCAAGGTCCTCTGGAGGGTCAATGAGTTAACCTATAGATTATAGTTCCCCCACTAACTACCGGATCTCACCCTCTTTTCATGTTTCCCTCCTCAGGCCGGTGGATCCTGGTCCCCTGGCTGGTTCCTTCCCCTGCGACACCCCTCCGCCTCCCCTGGACATCGATTGGAGCCCTGCCTATGCCTTCAGATCCCTCCTGGACTCCCAACGTTGTGGGGGTCAGCTCCAGCACCTGGTTGACTGGGATGGGTACGGTCCAGAGGAGCGCTGTTGGGTCCCGGTGGACGACATCATGGATCCCAACATCATCCGGGATTTCCACCTCCGGACCAGCACGCTCCTCGCTCTTGGGGTGTTCCCCCTGGATGGCGTCGTCCTGCGGCTGGAGCTGTGCGTCAGGAGGGGGTTACTGTCATGCTTACTCCCACTCCGGCACTCGATGTCGCTGGTCTGCTGACCACTAGTCCTTGCAACCCACATTACGCACACCTGCTCCCCATAGTTATGCACTCCTGGACTTCATCAGTACCTTGATTACTCCATCTTTATTTAGTCCTCAATAGTCTCAGACTTCAGGCAGTATTGTTTTTGTTTTCATTCCCAGTATGCTTTTCCAGTTTTTTATGTCTTAATTTTCTTTGTTATTAAACTCACCAACTGCACTTACTTCATGACTCCCTGTGTCCGCGTTACAGGTTGACATGGCAAATTAATAATTGGTGTGTTGGATTCACGTCTATATCTCAACCAAGAATCAAAGTTTGAGAATAGGACTAAATCAAATCAAACTTTTTTAAAGTGCATTTGAAGTTTGATTCGATTTAGTCCTATTCTTTAACTTTGATTCTTGATTGAGAAATAGACATGAATCCAACACACCAATTATTCATTTGCCATGTCAACCTGTAACGCGGACACAGGGAGTCATGAAGTAAGTGCAGTTGGTGAGTTTAATAACAAAGAAAATGAAGTGGATGTGAATCCAACATACTAATGATTAACTTGAAGATTACCAAACTTTAATCAACCAAAGTTTGAAACCCTAGGCATATACAGTACCAGTCAAAAGTTTGGACACACCTACTCATTCAAGGGTTTTTCTTTATTTTTACTTTTCTACATTGTAGAATAATAGTGAAAACTTCAAAACTATGAAATAACACATATGTGACTCACCACCCGGATTCGGTCTTATGTAGCAAAATTTGAAATTGTGTTTTTTACAATGGAGAAAAGTAGAGACTCAGAGCTACAAAATGGTTTATCATAAACTGCATTTTTAAGGAACAATGGGAAAGTAATTATGCTTTGAAAGTTGGAGAGTTCAGAGCACACACTTGACGCTCTGGCCGATGATTTGTTTACCTATGGATAACATGAAAACAGCCTAACCAGTTCTATTATGGAATCATGTAGTAACCAAAAAAGTGTTTAACAAATAAAAATGTATTTTACATTTGAGATTCTTCAAAGCCACCCTTTGCCTTGATGACAGCTTTGCACACTCTTGGCATTCTCTCAAGCAGCTTCACCTGGAATGCTTTTCCAACAGTCTTGAAGGAATTCCCACATATGCTGAGCACTTGTTGGCTGCTTGCCTTCACTATGCAATCAAACTCATCGCAAAACCATCTCAATTGGGTTGAGGTTGGGAGATTGTGGAGGCCACATACGTTATTTCATAGTTGAAGATCTGACGTTGTTTCAAAGGTACAAATTCAGCATACTTTATACAAGGTTTGTATATGTTGAAAATTGGTTTCAATGACGACAATTCCGTGGTTCACCCTTTTTTATCAAATGCATTTTCCATGTAGATTCCACGTCACAGTAAGTTGACAAATTAGGTTGAAACAATGTTTTAAAATATATATATTTTTTTATTATTATTATTAAATTTTACCCCTCTTTCTCCCCAATTTCGTGGTATCCAATTGTTGTAGTAGCTACTATCTTGTCTCATCGCTACAACTCCCGTACGGGCTCGGGAGAGATGAAGGTTGAAAGTCATGCGTCCTCCGATACACAACCCAACCAGCCGTACTGCTTCTTAACACATCGCGCATTCAACCCGGAAGCCAGCAGCACCAATGTGTCAGAGGGTACACCGTGCACCTGGCAACCTTGGTTAGCGCGCACTGCGCCCGCCCGGCCCTTTAGATAATAAAAGGGTTATTGGCAGAACGATTTATAGGGGGTAGTAGGAAGAACCCTTATAATGGGTTCTAGGTAGAACCATTTAGAGTTTTTCTAGTGATTGATTTGCTTCTGTTAGATAACATAGAAACACATACCCACTCTCCCCACATTGTGTGTCTTTCCCAGGCCTACAGTCTGGTCCTTCACACTCCAGCTCTGGAACAGCTGCTTAAAGAGAGCCGACTCGGCCCCGTCATTCACTGTCTCCACGTTGGTGGTGGTGGAGTAGTTCTTCAGCTTAATGAACTCCTGTTCACAGAGGCAGGAGACAGTTTCAGAGTCTTCCCATCAGATACTGCAACTGGTATTTGACACACAAAACTCAACTATGGCTTATTTTTTGTTACAGTATGTACAGTATGTGTGATTTCTTGTACCCACCAAAGCTCTGGAAAAGGCAGCCTGTCTCTCGGCCTTGTTGGCTCGCTTCCCCTTCCACACAAAGATCTTCACCCCTCCCTGGTCTAGGAAGTAACAGTCCTGGAGAAAGATGAAGTCACATGAGGTAATATGTATAGCTTGGGAGCCAATTACTCTTTATAATGCCAAGATCAAATTATGTCCGACTTGTACAGTTTGCTGCTGTGCAGACTCACATCATGATTTAACAGGTCCTGAACCAGTGGCCTGGTGGCAACTTCCGTGACTTTCATCTGGCCCTCAGCATTAGACACACTGTTGGGGAAAAGATATACAGTGCATTTGGAAACTATTCATACTCCTTGACTTTTTCCACATTTTGTTACAATACAGACTTATTCTAAAATTGATTAAATCGTTTTTTCGCTCATCAATCTACACACAATACCCCATAATGACAAAACAAAAACAGTTTTTTGGACATTTTTGCAAAGGTATAAACTGAAATATCACATTTATATTAGTATTCATACCCTTTACTCAGTACTTTGTTGAAGCACCTTTGGCAGAGATTACATCCTCAAGTCTTCTTGGGTATGACACTATGAGCTTGGCACACCTGTATTTGGGAAGTTTCTCCAATTCTTCTCTGCAGATCCTCTCAAGCTCAGTCAGGTTGGAAGGGGAGCTTCTCTGCATAGCTATTTTCAGGTCTCTCCAGAGATGTTCGATCAGGTTCAAGTCCGGGCTCTGGCTGGGCCACTCAAGGACATTCAGAGACTTCTTCCGAAGCCACTCCTGCGTTGTGTGCTTAGGGACCTTGTTCTGTTGGAAGGTGAACCTTCGCCCCAGTCTGAGGTCCTGAGCACTGGAGTAGGTTTTCATCAAGGCTCTCGCTATACTTTGCTCAGTTCATCTTTCCCTCGATCCTGACTAGTCTCCCATTCCCTGCCGCTGAAAAACATCCCCACAGTATGATGCTCCCACCACCATGCCTCACCGTAGGCATGGCCAGGTTTCCTCCAGACATGACGCTCAGGCCAAAGAGTTCAATCTTGGTTTCATCAGACCAGATAATCTTGTTTCTCATGGTCTTAGAGTCCTTTAGATGCCTTTTGGCAAACTCCAAGTGGGCTGTCATGTGCCTTTTACTGAGGAGTGGCTTCCGTCTGGCCACTCTACCATAACGGCCTGATTGGTGGAGTGTTGCAGAGTTGGACGTCCTGGAAGATTCTCCCATCTTCAAAGGGGAACTCTTGAGCTCTGTCAGTGACCATCGGGTTCTTGGTCACCTCCCTGACCAGGGCCCTTTGCCCCATGATTGCTCAATTTGGCCGGGCGGCCAGCTCTAGAAAGAGTCTTGGTTGTTCCAAACTTCTTCCAATTAAGAATGATGGAGGCCACTGTGTTTTTGGGGACCTTCAATGCCGCAGACATTTTTGGTACTCTTCCCCAGATCTGTGCCTCCACACAATCCTGTCTCGGAGCTCTACGGACAATTCTTTTGACTTCATGGCTTGGTTTTTGCTCTGACATACACTGTCAACTGTGGGACTTTATGTAGACAGGTGTGTGCCTTTCCAAATCATGTCAAATCAATTGAATTTACCACAGGTGGACTCCAATCAAGTTGTAGAAACATCTAAAGGATGATTAATGGAAACAGGATGCACCTGAGTCTCATATAAAAGGGTCTGAATACTTATGCAAATAAGGTATTTCTGTTTTTAATTATTTATACATTTGCAAATATTTCTGAAAACCTGTTTTTGCTTTGTCATTATGGGGTTTTGTGTGTAGATTGATGAGGATTTTTTTTAAATTAATTTGAGAATAAGAATGTAACGTAACAAAATGTGGAGAAAGGGTCTGAATACTTTCCGAATGCACTGTATTTACTAATGAGTAAGTATGATTTAGCCTGCGTGCCAGTCATGCTATCATGCAAACATGGTTTGGCTTGAAAATTAGCAATGGAATTGGCATGAGCACAAAAACATCTGGGACTAGGCCTGTGACTATTATTTAGAAACAGTATAAAACTTTGTTAAGTTCCACTTTCTTTGTAATAAATTCCTGAAACAATTTAAACAGGCAAAAAGACAGGACATCTGGATATGGCCCTCAGCCACTCACTGGTACAGAGTAAGCTGAGCTTTCTGTTGTTGGTCCGCTGTTTCATCGGGCATTCCATTGAGAAGCTTGGAGGTCCGTTGCCCCAGGATGCTAATAAGGATCTCCATCAGTTTAGAGGAGTTCCCCTCTGTGTCCCCTTCTATCACTCCTATCTCCGCCCGACCCCCTCGCTCCCGGTCCCGAATGTCTTTAGCCAACAGCATGCCCTAAGAGTCATTGAATGTAAAATTAGAGGTGCGTGACATGGATTGATTTTCTGTGATTCAAAAACGTTAATTCTAATGTGTTTCTACTAGGGGTCTCTTCAGCCAATCTTTAGGGGAGTGAAGTGGATTTCCCTTCAACTACTCTTGATTTATTGAGCTACCAATGTGGAATTAGCTTCCTTGTGTCACTGGTAGGATGGTAGGTGCAATAAGATTACATTCCCATTGGGCACACACGGATTGAATAAACCTTGTTTCAACATCATTTGTCAACCTATTATGAAGTGGAATCTACGTGGAAAACTCAATTGGATTTGCAAAAAGTCATCAACCAGTACTGTTTTCACATCATTTCAACCAGCGCTGTAAACATTTAAATCAGGGTAAAACTTAAAAACATAAATACAATGACTTAACCTGACTAACAGGTTGCTACATCAATTTAATTTCAAAATAATCATCAGAACTACAGTGCATTCGTTAAGTATTCAGACTCCTTGACCTTTTCCACATTCTGTTACATTACAGCCTTATTCTAAAATGGATGAAATTGTTTTTCACCCTCATCACTCTACACACAGTACCCAATAATGACAATGTTTTTAGACATTTCTGCAAATGTATTAAATAAATATATATATTTATATATCACATTTACTTAAGTATTCAGACCCTTTACTCAGTACTTTGTTGAAGCACGTTTGGCAGCGTTTAAGGCCTCAAGTCTTCTTAGGTATGACGTTACAAGCTTGGCACCCCTGTACTTGGAGAGTTTCTCCCATTCTTCTCTACAGATCCTCAAGCTCTGTCAGGTTAGATGGAGAACGTCGCTGCACAGCTATTTTCAGGTCTTTGTTTGGATCAGGTTCAAGTCCGGGCTCTGGCTGGGCTACTCAAGGATATTCCAAGACTTGTCTCGACGCCACTCCTGTGTTGTCTTGGCTGTGTGCTTAGAGTCGGTGTCCTGTTGGACGGTGAATCTTCACCCCAGTCTGAGGTCTTGAGCGCTCTGGAGCAGGTTTTCATCAAGGATTCAAGGATCTCTCTGTACTTTGCTCAGTTCATCTTTCTCTCGATCCTGACTAAACTCCCAGTCCCTGCGCTGAAAAACATCCCCACAGCATGATGCTGCCACCACCATGCTTAACTGTAGGGACGGTGCCAAGTTTCCTCCAGACGTGACGCTTGGCATTCAAAAAGTTCACTCTTGCTTTCATCAGACCGGGGAATCTTGTTTCTCCTGTTCTGAGTCCTTTAAGTGCCTTTTGGCAAACTCCAAGCAGGCTGTCATGCCTTTTACTGAGAAGTCGCTTCCGTCTGGCCACTCTACTGTAAATGTCTGATTGGTGGATTGCTTTAGAGATGATTGTCCTTCTGGAAGGTTCTCCCATCTCCACAGAGGAAGTCTGGAGCTCTTTCAGAGTGACCATCGGGTTCTTAGTCTCCTCCCTGACCAATCCCCCGATTGCTCAGTTTGGCCCGGTGGCCAGCTCTAGGAAGAGTCTTGGTTGTTTCATACTTCTTCCATTTAAGAATGATGGAGGCCACTGTGTTCTTGGGCACCTTCAATGCTGCAGACGTTTTTTGGTACCATTCCCCAGATCTGTGCCTTGACACAATCCTGTCTCGGAGCTCTACGACTATTACTTCTACCTCATGGCTTGGTTTTTGCTCTGACATGCACTGTCAACTGTGGGACCTTATATGCTGTAGACGTGTGTGTCTTTCCAAATCATGTCCAATCAATTGAATTTACCACAGGTGGACTCCAATCAAGTTGTAGAAACATCTCAGGATGTTCAATGGACACAGGATGCACCTGAGCTCAATTTTGAGTCTCATAGCAAAGGGTCTGTATACTTATGTAAATAAAGAATTTCAGTTTCGTTTTTTATATACATTTGCAAGAAATTCTAAAAACCTTGTTTCGCTTTGTCATTGTGTGTAGATTGATGAGGAAAACATTGATTAAATGTCTAAGAATAAGGCTGTAACGTAACAAAATGTGGAAAAAGTCAAGGGGTTTGAATACTTTCCGAATGCACTGTATATTGCTATTTAATTTACAATGCCCTTTTACATGAAGTCCCACTAAACCTAACATCTTTACTAAACTTTGGACATGTGAGTTACCATACCCGGTTTCAGGGATGGCTAACTCTGGAAATTAATTTGGTTTCTATTGAGTTACGTATATCAGCTTCCAGTTTTCTTGCACATTATTTGTGGAACAATCTTCAAAATGTTCTTAAATTTGTATTTATATTTTGATATGTGTATTTTTTGTCATTTCTGTAATTCAGGGCTCATCTATAAAAGAGACCTTGATCTCAGTATGACTCCCTGATAAAATTAAGGTTAAATAACAAATACATGTCTGACACTTACAAAATAAATTGACAATAAGAAGCTTGTGGGAGCTGTTTTGCTAGACTTCAGTTCAGCTTTTGACATTATCGATCATTATCTTCTGCTGGAAAATGTACATGTTATGGCTTTTTATCCCCTGCTATATCGTGGATTGAGAGTTGCCTGTCTAACAGAACACAGAGGGTGTTCTTTAGTGGAAGCCTCTCCAACATAATCCAGGTGGAGTCGGGCATTCCCCAGGGCAGTTGTCTAGGCCCCTTACTAATGACCTGACACCGGCACTGAGTAAGGCCTGTGTGTCGATGTATGCTGAATACTAAACATTATACGCGTTAACTACCACAGCTCGTGAAATCACTGCCACACTTATCAAAGAACTGCAGTCAGTTTTAAAATGGGTGGCAAGTAATAAGCTAGCACTAAACATTTCAAAAACTAAAAGCATTGTATTTGGGACAAACCATTCACTAAACCCTAAACCTCAACTAAATCTTGCAATAAATAATGTGGAAATTGAGCAAGTTGAGGAGACTAAATTGCTTGGTGTAAGCCTGGATTGTAAACTGTCATGGTCAAAGCATATTGATGCAATGGTAGCTACGATGGGGAGAGAGGTCTGTCCATAATAAAGCACTGCTCTGCTTTCTTGACATTGCTATCAACAAAACAAGTCCTACAAGCCCTAGTTTTGTCGCACCTGGACTACTGCCCAGTCATATGGTCAAATGTGACAAAGAGGGACATAGGCAAATTACAGTTGGCCCAGAACAGAGCAGTACCGCTGGCCCTTAAATATACACACAGAGCTGACATCAATGACAATCTCTCATGGCTCAAAGTAGAGGAGAGATTGACTACATCACTACTTGTCTGTTCAAACGACTAGCACACAGCTCAGACACCCATGCATACCCCACAAAACATGCCACCAGGGGTCTCTTCACAGTCCCCAAGTCCAGAACAGACTCCAAGAAACTCACAGTGCTACACAGAGCCATGACTACATGGAATTCTATTCTATATCAAGTAACTCATGCAAGCAGTAAAATCTGATTTTTTAAAAACTGGTAAAACGACACCTTATGGAACAATGCCGCAGACTGTGAAGAGAGACACACACACGCTAGCACTCACACTACGCACATGTACAGTACATTGTAATATTGTTGCATGGTGGTATTATACTGTATGTAGTGGTGTAATGATGTTATATGATGTTAAGTCGTTGTATTTATGTAAAGGTTTTATTCTAATTTCAATGTTTACAGCGCTGATTGAAATGAGATGAAAATTGATGACTTTTCACTGATGACTTTTTCAAAATACAAATGTGTTTCCTACGTAGATTCCACATCACAATAGGTTGACAAATGACGTTGAAACAACATTGATTCAACTAGTGTGGGTTGACTCTACTGTTGGTGCACTCCTTGAGAACAGCATTTGCACAGATCATTACCGTACCTTGAGCCTCTCCTGTCTGTTGCTCTCTGGTCCATTCCACTGAATGATGGTCTTACCAGAGTCCAACAGAAAGACATCCCCAAGATTGAAGCTTTCCCAGCTCATCTCTACCTACAGTATGCAGGAAATTGTGCAAGATATATTACAAGTAAAATTTCAGGCATTATCAGAGGCACCTCCTGTTTTGTTCCACAGAATGACTTCCCCCTGTATGTGTTTCTCACCTCCATGGCGCTTATCCTTTTCTTCCCTTTCACATGGAGCAGTCTCTGGATGTCATAACTGTTAGTCTCTGTGTGTCTCATTCCTGACGCCACCCCACCCTTCTTATAGCTGTAAGGGCGGAGAGGTAAGTAGGCAAAACAATCAATCTCTTGCTTTTATTACAGTGCATGGACTTTTTTATATATATCAAATCAAATGTTATTTGTCACATGCACCAAATACAACAGGTACAGGCCTCATCATGAAATGCTTAGTTACAAGCCCTTAACCAACAATGCAGTTCAAGAAATAGAGCATTTGCTCTAAAATAAAATGTTTGAGATTGCACACTAATCACCATTGATAACTACACTCATTTCCCCAAACTACACCCACAGAAGAATTACCCTTAGTGAGAATACTGAACAGAGTGTAATGATGAGATTGCTCTCTCTCTCTGTAAGCCTATAAGGTTAATGTGGCTCCCTGGCTGCTCTGCAAATAGACCTACATGACCCCTTGTTTGAAGTATCCTCGGAAGGCATCAGACTCATAGTTCTGGACCTCACGGTGCTGGACAGGCCCTGATCCCAGGAACTCATCCAGCTGGATGGTGTAGACGGCGGCCGCACCCTGTTCATCCTGACTGGACTGGGAGCCGATCCAGTAGTGGATGTCATAGATCAGAGAGCTGCCCACTTTCTGGGTCTGAGACAGACAAGGGGAGATAGAGAGATTGGGGGGGAGACAAAAAGCATGGAGGGAGAGGCAGACAGACAAAAAGACAGAGATGGAAAGAGGAAACATCACATAGAGCATTGATAATCATGTAGCACAGACTCCAAAGCAAACATAATCTATAGTGCAAACACACTGATTCACTCCAGGGCATTAAGCTAAGTCATAACTCCCTAATTCAACAAATGAATGTGCTGACATGACACCCCCGATAAGTATCATGGCCCCCGGACTCACAGAGAGTAGGATGTAGCAGTCACCCTCGTAGAAATTGCCAAGGGATTTTTCAGGGACTTGCACCAGCTCCATTTTCTGGGAGGACAAAGAAATCGTTTTCACCACTGACTGTGAATACACACCCTGATCAATTTTAAATAATATACTGACTGACAGCCTCTTTACCTCGATTCGCCAGATTATAATCCCAGGATTGTGGGTTACTGCGCGGAATGTGTACTCCATGTTTCTCAGATTCAGGCAATCTCAATCTGATGTTGGAAAGAGTTCCTTGGCCCACCTCCTGGTTTTGGACCCAGGAAGGAGTAATTTGTTAACCACTTAAACAAATGAAATGATCTAAAACCGGAGGTTATTGAGATGGATATTAAAAGGACTTCAATATCCATTTCAGGATTACTGCAGGATTACTGCAGGACTAATGTATTTACATCATAAACCGGTCAGACAGCGTGTTGTCGGAAGAAGAGAAAGAAGCATTCAAAAGCACTGCATTGTTGTTGACACCCACTATTATACGTTTGATTCAGTCAATCTCACAAAGTTCACGACATACTGTATTTTACTGTTCTGATAGTCAGAGATGTGTTTGCCTCAGCCCTCTGACCATTAACTCCATCGATCCAGCCACAAAACATCCTAACTCTCTCCTTTCAAATCACATCATGAAACTCAGTGAACCACTGTCTGAAATAACAGAGGGCAGATATGATCAAGTCAAACAGTACCTTGAGTTGCGGCTGCGGAGACAGAAAACAAGCGTGTCCAGCTAGAGAGTTGCTTGCTTGTAGGAGTAACTGTCTCTGTGTGTGTCTGGATGGTTCTTCCGTTGACTCAAGGTTGGACACAGCAGTGCAACCCTCAGGAGAGAACCAGACGATTTAGGGCTGTCACTGGGGCATCAAAGCATCCTTCTCCTCTTCCTCCTCCTGGCCCTCGTCCCCTGAGAGATTTGCCTGAGTTTGCATGTTCCAGGACCTCCTATCGCTCCGTCCAATCGCTGATTAGAGAAAGGGAAAGATACACAAACCAGCAGGCAAATGAGGATAAAGCAGACACGACTCCTATTCAAAAGACCACAGGCTGAAAAGACACTTTAGTGGTAGTGGTGGTGGGACTGTGTGAGGGAGGGGGGAGTGGAGGGGGAGAGAAAGAAAGGGAGGGAGGTGGAGTAGTTAAAACCCTCCCTTTGCCAGGAAATGGATCTGGCTGTATTGGAAGGAAGCCACAGAGCTATGGATTTTTAGTTAAATTATGTACTGCACAGAGGGTGGACCACTGATGCTTTAATGCAGTTGCTGCCTATAATATTCATGCATTAGAAGGTCCTAACAGCCACCCCAAGTAGAGGCCTATACTGTAGGAGAGAATCTCACGAGGCCACATTGCTATGTGACATTCACTCTACATTGATTATGTTTCGAATGGTGTTATTGATTTTCAACATCAGAATGCTCTCACTGGATGTCCTTACTGACAAATCTAGCTGCAGTGTAAAAGTACCTTTCCATGAAATCTGATGATTCATGCCAGACATACGGAAGCAGTCTGAAAGGTTTATTCAAGAACTCAACCTTGTTGGACGCATCACACAAATACTGGGGGGCCCTTACCAGCCTGAGAAGTTTGACAGGCAAATGAAGTGTACACAATGCTAAGGATATCACACACCCATATATTTTGGACACGGTGTCAGTCACAGTTTGCTACCTCACCGTTAATGCAAACAATTTCAGAGGAACATGAAGAACTACAGCAGTGGTCTGTTGTGTTCTCAGGGAAAACCCTACAGAATGGAAATGATGCCACCCAGGCAAGATTAGTGAAATGTGAAAGGATTTGTTAACCCCCAGGGAAGGAGCCACATCTACTCATGCTGACCTCTGTGATTGGTTGGATGTGATCAGAATGATCCAATCTCAGTACGCCCCATCTCTGCCCTGGCTATTTCCCAAATCTAGTTTGGGGTGCTTACTCTGAATTTGACTTTCTGATTCTACAATATTGTTTGTGGAATGCAAATCTCTTTGTGATTGGGCATTGAGGTTTGGGTATGTTTGTTTGGTGTGTGTAGCAAGGTGAATGAATGTGTTACTGCTCTCTGGAAATGCGGACAGATATACACCACAGTAGACAAACTCACTATAATCAATTTTTTTATTCCATCTTTGAAAAACAATTTTCAGAATTGCTAGTTTAACAAAAAAGCCCCCAAAAATATAATGCAGGAATCTTACGTTAAAGTTTTCAGAAAATAGCTGTACAAAACATATTTTCAAGAGTAATAGTTCCCACTGGGCACATACTGGTTGAATCGTTGTTTCCACGTCATTTCAACATAATTACATTGAACCAATGTGGAATTGATGTCTGTGCCCACTGGGTTGATCGTTTTAGCAATATACTGTATGTATTTCAGTATCTCCTTCTGCATAGTTTCTGTGTAAGATCAGCAGTTTGTTCATGGTACACAAATCCTGACCCAACCACACAATCAACCCATTAAAGAATCCAGTTAACAAAAAAAATCTAAAATGGGAAAATAATTTGATCCAAACAGAACTTACTTGCTGAAAATTTTCCCATCAATTATCAGAAAATACTATATTGGTCACCATGACAATCTATTCAATAGATTGATCAATAGACATACAGGCATCAATAGATTGTACCCTCTGAATCATACCTTATTTTGTTCTGATCGTTGGTTGGCATCTAAGAAGCCGCACAGTAAGTAAACCAACTGAACACTTAAAATAAAGAGATTGCAGAAAGATCTCCATATATGTTAGAAATGACAAAATAATCCAAATAGGAATAATCCATGTCCAAAACAAGAGAACACAAAGCTTTTTAGGGCTATATTTCAATCCATTATTTGCTTATAATATTTCATGTAAAAAAGAAAAGAATTACCAAGTACCAATAATTATTTTTTATTTATTTTTACAATTGGACTTTTTAGGACAAACTAATTTCAAGGACATAACACTCTGGTTCTTTACTTTATTTCTCTCCAGGTCTTTGAGAAAATAAAATGTATATGTGGAAGATAAAATCAATAGTATGATCTCAATTATAATTGCATCATTCCGATGCATAGAAACAAAGGGATCATGAAATCTTGTATTTCTCACTTAAGAGTAAACAATATTTGAATCAAACACAGGACATTTTTAAAGTCGCATTTGTTGAGGGCCATAGCATGCATTTCATAGACGTTACATATTACCTCACAATCATAGACGATAAACTTTCTCCTGAAACCATGATCCATAACATGACTGTAATTAACGTTTGACATGTCACCTCTGATTTGAATGCCAATATCTTTCACTACATTTAGTAATTTCATGTCAGTAGACATTTTGACTGAATATACCAGGTATCATGTAGGCCTCTTTTACCGATTCACCATTACTGACAGTGAAGTGCTGCATGTTTAATGCAACAATACTGGTTCTTTCGACTAGAAGAAGGGAAACTGGCGCAAGAATGCTTTAATTTGTAGTGAAGTTGAAGTTGTAGTGTGAATATTTGGTGCCCACACCCCTCCCCTTCTACAACCCACCTCCACAAAATAAAAGTGTTGAGCTTTGGTAAATACTGATGTCTATGACCCCACTTTACCTTTCGTGTTTCAGACATAACAATAACACAGTCAGGTCACACCTTGTGCACCCTCCACCAAATCCCACCACCAGAAGACAAAACTTAACATCCTATCCAACTGACAAAAGAAGAGGATTCTTGTGCGTCCCAAAAGGTAATCTATTCCCTATATAGTGCACTGCCTAGCGGTTAGAGCGTTGGACCAGTCACTGAAAGGCTGTTGGTTCGAATACCCGAGCTGGCAATGTGAGAAATTTGTCGATGTGCCTTTGAGCAGGGCACTTAACCCTAATTTGCTCCAGGAGCACCGTAATACTATGGCTGACCTTGTAAAACAACACATTTCACTGTACCTATCCAGTGTATGTGACAATAAAACCGTTTTTAGTTTTTACTTTTAACCAGAGCCCATAGTTCTGGTCAAAAGTAGTGCACTATATACGGAATAGAGTGCCATTTGCAATGCAGCCAGGGATTAACACGCTTATAAATATCTACAGAACACATGACAAACATGCAGTAGATACATTTCTCTGACGGTGTGGATGTGGGGTCCACAACATTACAACACACTGCCCTTTCTTTGAATCCCAATGAAACAGTGGAGTAGCATCACGTGGCAAAGAGCGATTTGTGGATTACTCAATTTCCGAACAACACTAGACAGGTTATCAGTTGTAAAATTCTAAAATGAAAAATGGGGATGATGGAGACCCTTGATGTTTTATTCTAAAGCTTTCAACGCAGAAAGAAACCATAGGCACTTCATAGAGTGTAATAGTACAAGGCGGTGTTTTATCTTGTGAATAAAACAACCACAAAACAAATCTCTTTGGGATACAGTGACTAGTCAGGATTGGGCATGCCTGTGTGTGCTTACAGTTACAATTTGAGCAATAGAACATATCTTGCTAAATCAATCCATATTTTGCCACCACAAAACCACTGCCGCCCCACAATGTGTACAAAACCTTAGATATGTCAGTGTGAGTACTGTCAAACCTCTGGAACAGGCAATAACGCAAAGAAAATTTGTAAAACACATACTTTTACTTCTCAGCAGTGTCGTTTTTTTTTTTTTACAAACCAAAATATCTTACTTTAAATAGGATACATTTTAAAATAGTAAAAGTTGAGTGGAAATGACTTGGCAAACTATGGATAAAGGGCAACCGGTAGGGGGTAAACTAGTGTGCATTGTGTTCACCCTTAGCAGCCTACTTATCACAAGTCCCTCACGCGACCCAAATATGGCACCCAGAAGGCTTGACACAAAATGTAACAAAAAGGCCTCGGTTTAACCAATATGGCATCCTTAGCAGACTATACACCAGCAGAGAATCACTCCAAATTTGCTACCGAACTTTAAAGTCTAAATTAGTCTGTTCATTTAAAGGGCATTTTTTAAAGGGGGCGCCAAAAATGTAGGGAAACCAGTTCAAGTGTCCTGTACCTGATGCATCTCAGGGTGAATCTGCATAAAGAGGCAGGGTTTATGTTACAGCCCTGCCTTTACACGATGGTGTGACCCTTGGTTTGTAATGGTCCCTATTGGCCGGGGATTAGGTTATCGTCAGCTAATGAGAATGGAGGATTTCATGTAAATACAACATACAGAGGCTGTTAACGTATGGCTGTTCTTCCTCAACATCCAAGACATTACAAAAGTCATCTACACTTCTTACCATATCAAACATTTAAAAGACATCTCAAAAATGTATAGAAAAACCTAACAATTGAAAAAGAACCATTTTCTGGAAAGAACGCAATTTTTTCTTACTTCAAAAACAAAACCAAAACAGAATTAATATATTTTTCTTTTCAGAAGGCACAAAGATGGAGATCCTTTGCTCCCCATGTAAGGTCTGCTCAAATGAGGTCATGTCATGCACTGTAATGTCATGTCATGCTGGCCTTGGATCAGAAAGACCACTGGGTTTATCTTTTACATTTAATTTCCTGAAGGACTCAATCCATTCAGGAGAAACTTCCTTAAAAAACGCCTTTATACAGGCCGTTGTACTACGAAATGGAAATTAAAATCACTATGTGGTTTTTGTAGTTTCCTTGCAATGCTTTAGAGTCCCCCTTCAAAGTGTTTGTACAGAGATTGTTGTCGAAGCAGAGATGTTGTGTGTACAGTCAATTGTTTTGTGTCGCAATTAGTGCTATGAAATCTAAGTCTCGTTTTTGGAGAAACAAAGATCTGGCCAGTCAGTTTAAATGATTTGAGTACTAGTATGTGTTTGAGTACATTTAAAATGAGAAAAGAGTGAGCCACTTTGCATTGTGTTTGTTGGATTTTTTCCAGAACAGCAGTTTTGCAGCACCAGCTAACATACTGAGGGGAAAATAGTAGGAACAGTGGACAGCCGTCCAGACACAAAGTTCAGGGGCCAAACAAACACACTACTGAGTGTGTCTAGGATACTAACACCGCACACAGTGTGTGTATGTAAGTAAGGTTTGGTCTTTTTCCGTCGGTTGATGGGTGTGGTCTGGCTGGGAGGGGGAGATTCTGGCTTATAAGAGGGGGTGTGTCGTGTCAGGGGGCCCGTAGCTGCTGCAGTTTGGCGTAGACGTCTTCCGCCTCACTCAGCTCTTCAAAGACAGGCAGGAGGCTCAGCAGCTCTGTGTCCTCCAGGTCGTCAAACCAGGACACCACAGGCACCTGAGGGGACACACATAGATTAAAACATTTTACATTTTAGAGAAATTAGGCTATTAATTAAGGAAATAAACTTTTCACTGCAGTTGGGAAATGTTGATTTCCACAGTTTAAAACACACATTCAGAAAAAAAACCCAGGAATGTTGGCATCAAATAGCTTCTTGCTTAAACCAGGAAGATCACCTCAGTGATTCTACATTGGGACAGGCCTGGAAGGCCATTGGTGAGACAGTAAAGCTCAGGCTGGACAGCAGCACTCACAGCATTCTCAGGGTGGAAGATGTAGGAGGCGGGGGAGTTGTCCAGGATGAGGGTCTTGTTGAGCTGGCGGCCCAGGCGGCTCAGGTCCTTGACGTAGCAGCCCTGATGGAACACACAGGACTCCCGAAAGAGACGCGTCCGGAACACACCACACTGATCTAGAAGGTCGGTCACTGGGTCTGCATACTGCAAGAGAGACGGGAGGGAGGAGATGGAGAGAAAAAGATAGAAACAGAAAGGTAGCGAGGGCCAGGAAGGGAGTAGGACAGAGAGTAGGATGTCTGGGGAGTGGTATGTTGGGTGGTACAGATGAGTTGAAGGGATACTTCGGGATTTTGGCAATGATGCCATTTATCTACTTCGCCAGAGTTGGATGAACTCGTGGATACCATTTTTATGTCTCTGCGGCGGTTTGAAGTTAATTGCTAACTAGCACAAGCGCAATTTCTAACTAGCATTGGCTAGCAACATTACCTCTAACTTCCTTCATACTGGACAGAGACATAAAAATGTTATCCACAAGTTCATCCAACTCTGGGGAAGTAGATAAAGGGCCTCATTGCCAAAAACCCGAAGTATCCCTTTAACAATGCTGGAATTGCTACGTTTTCAAGAGGCATATCTCATCACCACCAGGTGGAGCAAATGGTATAAGTACCAGTTAATTTTCCAAAACAGTAAAAGCAATGTTACCTTTGCAAGACTTGCAGTGAAGAGAACACACTCAAACAGCTCTCCCATCCTTTGGAGGAACTCGTCGACATGTGGCCTCTTCAGGACGAAAACCTGGGACACATCACAGCACGGTTATAAGCATCTGGCTAGGAGAATCAAGTACAGCTATCCAGCAGCGACCATCTATGAACACTAGTCTATGGACTAACTGATTGGAGCAACTTCACACAACTCCAGTCCGCAAGGACCACAGTATCTATTGATCTGCAATCTGATCAAAGTTATTCACTGGCTACAGAGTTGACTCACCTGGCTTAAAAAGCTTAACGTGTTGGCAAATTGAAAAGGCAATGGTGAAAAGAAAACAGAGGCTAGTAAGCATAAGTGGATCCATCTTTCATACATTCAACAACCTGGTTCAACATTTCAGAAAATAAAAGAAAGCCAACATATAAAACACAACTGAAAAGGAAGGTTAAAAAAGGGTTAAACATTTACTGAATACAATGGAGGCCTGCCTCCCTGTTTGGTCTGCCTGCTTTTTCCTACTCATTCCGTCTGTGGGTCAGGGAATGTGTCCAAGCGTCTGTCGGTGTGGTCGTTCCAGAGGGTGTGTTTTGAAGTTGGCAGCCGCCTCCTGAAACAAGTAATCGAGCATAGGCCGTGCTGGCGGGAACCAGCCTATCCTGGATTACTTGAATCAGGCCGAAGCCAGAGAGCTTTGGCGAGTGTCCCACGGCGAGGAGGCCATTATGGGGTGAGGGAGCCCTCGCTGACCCCTGGCTTAACTGTACTATACAGCTTTAACATTTTTACAATTGATACATATGTAGCTATGACTTCTACAATAACTACGAAGTAAATCCATCTTGATCATGGTAAATAACATATTTATACAACAAATGTTCCTTTTGATTTCAAATTTGATTTAATGTATTAACGTTAAATGTGTTCAATTTCCGAAGCAGTTGTATTTCTCTAATGGGCTGCAATAGCTAAACATAAACACAGGGAGGCTGATTATTTGAATTTGTCTGATGGAACACATACAGTATATACACACAATACATGTGTGTTGATCTGAATGCCATAGGCATTGTAAGTTACCTGGTGTGTTGTTCCTTCAATCTCCACAGGTACAATGAAGTCAGCATTACTGATGGGCTACAGGATCAGAAAAGGACAACCATTCACCATCATCAGTTTTCAAATCCAATAAAACCAGTTGCAGTGACACTCAAAAGAAAAAAAGTATACATTAACCACAAAAATTAGATATTCTGTAATCTTGCGTGCGCAGGTTCTGAGTGTAGACTGAGAGAATCTGCCAGGACTGAATGAGATGCGTGAGATCTGAGCAGATTCCCCTTGAGTGCTTTGTGTGTGCACCCACACCACCCGGGAGAGGAGGGGCTTTGACTAAGAGTTTCCTTTTGTGAGGGTGGAGACTTCATTTTTGTCAGAACTCTTAATTTCTAACAAGTAAACCACAAAAGTTGAATTACACAGATGACCAACTAACACAATATTTTAATTACTGGCTAACAGAGATGATATAGTCATATAAAACACATTTAAAATCATAGTCAAGTTTTAAATGAGGAAAAAAACAAACCACTCCTCCCCACCAAAAGCAGTTGAAATCATGCCCTATCAAGAGAAACATGTAAACTAAGGGGGATATGTACAACAGTGGTCTGTTTGCCAGTGACCAATGTTTTGTTGATGAATGTGTTTACAGCATCATCATCTCCTCTTTCACTCTCCCAGCCAGTGTAATGAGCTACTTGATCCAGCTAACAGCTGTCCATTACTACATATGACACACAGACTAATAGGGGGATCTACAAGTGAGACGACCACAAACAAGAGTACTAAATCAAATGATTACATTTTAGTCATTTAGCAAGACACTCTTATACAGAGCAACTTACAGTAGTGAGTAGGGATGCACGATATATTGGTGAACATATCGGAAATCGGACAATAATAGCCAAAAATGCCGATGTAAAAAACCTATGTCAAAGCCACCGTGCAAACCTATATAACGTAGGTACATGACGTTATACTGCAACGTCAAATTTTGCGCTCCACGTGCAACACAGCATTCCTAACCTAGCACACAGAATGTCTGCTGTGTGGATCGAGCAGTCAACAAGTCGAGCAGTCATTTGAAAGAGTAAGAACATTTCAGCGAGACAACTCAAAGGTGAAATCCATTAAAGCCAAGATAATGATAATAATCAACCGTTTTCTGTCAAGGGTGATGTTGGCTTTCGCCGACTGGTCGAGCACGGGTACACACTACCAAGTGTGCTATTTTTTAGATGTTGCCCTACTGGAGTTACACAGTAATAGCGTCATTATTAGCTTCACGACATACACACTATGGAACGTCATTTGGGTCTTTGCGTGTCAAAATAGATACCGTTCTCTGCACTGTCTAAGCTGTACAAAAACAGTATACAAACGAGCAAACAAGGACACGAACGATGTCTACAAACAAGGACACGAATGATGTGTTTACAATACTGAGTTGGTAATAAAGCATAATTTGTTCCAAAGCAACTTATAGGGTGGCTAGCTTTAGCTTGGTACCTAGCTAGCACCAATACAACCAGCCTGAAAACAATGACCAGCAGAAGCTGCAGTCATTTTTATTATTCTTAGCAATGATTTAGGAAACCTTATGAGTAAGTTTTAGCAAGGTTGCCACTTGTTGTTTGCCTATTGAAATCGAACTTCAGTTCATGAAAATGATCGCTAGCCAGCTACTGAACCTCTCTGCGCACCGAACCTGTTAGCGGGATTAAATACGACAACATACGGTGATCGCTACATAAATAGTCATACATGTTTCGAAAGCCTAGAATCTTGCTAATCCAACTGCGTTGTCAGATTTAAAAAAGGATTTACTGCAAAAGAATACGATGCGATTATCTGAGGATAGAGCCCCATAAAAAAACTATTTCAACCAGCACAGGCGTAACAAAATCACAAATTGCAATAAAATAAATTGTTTACCTTTGACGATCTTCCTCTGTTTGCAATCCCAATGCTCATTGTTACACAATGAATGGTCTTTTGTTTGATAAAAATCCATTTTTATAGCCTAACACGAAACATTTTGTTAACCGCTTGTGTTGTGAATTCCGTCTCATTCAATTTTCGATGACACATTCGATGTAAATACACACACTAAACGTGACTTTTCCAGTCATGTTCGGTTTCATTGCAATCAACTGGTTTGTTTGTAACACAACCAAACTTGATGGTTTCTTTCAGTCAATATGTCCCGCTAAAGGACCTGATTTGAAGACAACAAGTAATGACATCATTGTGCACCAATGATACGACCGCTGTTTCGTTGATTGACTGTATTTTAACCCAATGACCACTGATCATCTTGAAATCTAGCTGGGTAGATAGCCAATGAGCTGAGGTAAACGGCAATATGTAATGGTTATGTGTTGGAATACCAACCCATGTAGTAAACTCCGGCGTAAAGAGGATCATTCGCCATTGAAGATTCATACTGGAAGGAGCGCATGTTACGCACAGCACTTTTTTGGTAAAGCGCATCTTCAGCTGTTTATATATCAATCAGTATGGCGACTAAGTCAGGGAAAGCTAAATCCAAGTCTAGATATACAGATGTACACACAATTTTAGAAGAAATTGATTGGGAAAGTGAGACAGAATATTTTTTGAACGGAGAGGACATCGTTTTGGACTGGTAAGTTCTTCTCATACTAATGCCGTTGTTTGAAATTAATAATATAAAATATTATTTGCGATTTTTAAAGTACATGTTAGCTATACATTGTGGGTGAGGGTATGTTTGTATGTATGTTTATGACCCATAGCCTATATTTGGGTGTGTATATATACATATTGTGGATGAGAGGGAGCATGGCTGAGATGCGTGTGTCTGCTGCTCCACCCCACCCCACCCCCACATGAAATAGCCTATTTGAGACTGTTGAGGGGAGGGCAGGCCCACAACAATGGCCAAAGTGAAATGGAGACAGTAGATACAGCTGGTCTGTTGTAGTATAATAAAGACAGTAGATCTAGCTGAAATGTCATAATATAAAATAGACAGTAGATCTAGCTGGTCTGCCATAATATAAATGAGACAGTAGATCGAGCAGGTCTATGTCACGCCCTGGCCTTAGTTATCTTTGTTTTCTTTATTATTTTGGTTAGGTCAGGGTGTGACATGGGGGATTTATGTGCTTTGTCTTGTCTAGGGTTTTTTGTATGTTTATGGGGCTGTTTCCTGTCTTTGTGTTTTATGCACCAGTTAGGACTGTTACGGTTTTCACGTTTATTGATTTGTAGTTTGTTCATGTTTGAGTTTTCTTATTAAAAAACCATGAACTATAACCACGCTGCGTTTTGGTCCGCCTCTCCTTCCCAGGAAGAAAGCCGTGACAGTCTATAATAATATATTCAACCTTATGTTCCCTGTACTCTATATATACAGTGCCTTGCGAAAGTATTCGGCCCCCTTGAACTTTGCGACCTTTTGCCACATTTCAGGCTTCAAACATAAAGATATAAAACTGTATTTTTTTGTGAAGAATCAACAACAAGTGGGACACAATCATGAAGTGGAACGACATTTATTGGATATTTCAAACTTTAACAAATCAAAAACTGAAAAATTGGGCGTGCAAAATTATTCAGCCCCCTTAAATTAATACTTTGTAGCGCCACTTTTTGCTGCGATTACAGCTGTAAGTCGCTTGGGGTATGTCTCTATCAGTTTTGCACATCGAGAGACTGACATTTTTTCCCATTACTCCTTGCAAAACAGCTCGAGCTCAGTGAGGTTGGATGGAGAGCATTTGTGAACAGCAGTTTTCAGTCCTTTCCACAGATTCTCGATTGGATTCAGGTCTGGACTTTGACTTGGACATTCTAACACCTGGATATGTTTATTTTTGAACCATTCATTGTAGATTTTGCTTTATGTTTTGGATCATTGTCTTGTTGGAAGACAAATCTCCGTCCTAGTCTCAGGTCTTTTGCAGACTCCATCAGGTTTTCTTCCAGAATGGTCCTGTATATGGCTCCATCCATCTTCCCATCAATTCTAACCATCTTCCCTGTCCCTGCTGAAGAAAAGCAGGCCCAAACCATGATGCTGCCACCACCATGTTTGACAGTGGGGATGGTGTGTTCAGGGTGATGAGCTGTGTTGCTTTTACGCCAAACATAACGTTTTGCATTGTTGCCAAAAAGTTCAATCTGACCAGAGCACCTTCTTCCACATGTTTGGTGTGTCTCCCAGGTGGCTTGTGGCAAACCTTAAACAACACTTTTTATGGATATCTTTAAGAAATGGCTTTCTTCTTGCCACTCTTCCATAAAGGCCAGATTTGTGCAATATACGACTGATTGTTGTCCTATGGACAGAGTCTCCCACCTCAGCTGTAGATCTCTGCAGTTCATCCAGAGTGATCATGGGCCTCTTGGCTGCATCTCTGATCAGTCTTCTCCTTGTATGAGCTGAAAGTTTAGAGGGACGGCCAGGTCTTGGTAGATTTGCAGTGGTCTGATACTCCTTCCATTTCAATATTATCGCTTGCACAGTGCTCCTTGGGATGTTTAAAGCTTGGGAAATCTCGTTATATCCAAATCCGGCTTTAAACTTCTTCACAACAGTATCTCGGACCTGCCTGGTGTGTTCCTTGTTCTTCATGATGCTCTCTGCGCTTTTAATGGACCTCTGAGACTATCACAGTGCAGGTGCATTTATACGGAGACTTGATTACACACAGGTGGATTGTATTTATCATCATTAGTCATTTAGGTCAACATTGGATCATTCAGAGATCCTCACTGAACTTCTGGAGAGAGTTTGCTGCACCGAAAGTAAAGGGGCCGAATAATTTTGCACGCCCAATTTTTCAGTTTTTGATTTGTTAAAAAAGTTTGAAATATCCAATAAATGTCGTTCCACTTCATGATTGTGTCCAACTTGTTGTTGATTCTTCACAAAAAAATACAGTTTTATATCATTATGTTTGAAGCCTGAAATGTGGCAAAAGGTCGCAAAGTTCAAGGGGGCCGAATACTTTTGCAAGGCACTGTATATCTGTTTATTATACCTGTTGATACAGGGCTCATATGTGAAACTATTCTTACTGAACATTTTCTTTCACAGTGACACTAACTCCGAATGGGAGCCCCCTGTGCCAAGGTGTACATCCCCCACTGAAGCAGGTTCATCCAGCTCCTGCCAGAAGTGGTGTTCATCTGCCCAAATGTATTTCTGCAGGCATGGATGTGCCTCAGGGCCAAAAGGGCACAGCATGGAGGCGTCGCTGTGTTCTTTGCAAAATGAAGTCCCCCATCACCTGCACCAGATGCTTGGTGACCCTCTGCTTTACAGCAGAAAGAGACTGCTATGGCACCTGGCATCAGCAGCACAATATTGTGTAGAGGACTGAGGGTTTTCCAAATATTGAAAGTGTTATTTTGTAAATGTATATATTTTTTTCCCATTTTTTCTCTCCATTTTTTTGGGGGGGTGTTAGAATACCATTTTGGTATTTTGTATATAGTTATTCCATTCAAAATGTATAACTTCACCAATTTGGCCACTTGGGTACATTTGGGCTACTTGTGTGGGACACCTGGGTGACTTCATGATAAATGTCATGTAGCACATTCATTTTGGAAGTTATCATTCTGAAACTATGCAAAAGTACTGTTGCCCTCTTATGTTTTTCACTGAAATTATCATCCCCATCATCCTATCTGAATGTTTGTTTTGTCTTGTTCATTTTAAAGATGATGATACGACAATAAAAATTAAAAAACATATGTTTTTTCATTGTATTATCTAAACCAGATCTATTGTGTTATATTCTCCTACATTCAATTCACATTTACATAAACGTCAGAGTGTTTTCTTTCAAATGAAACCAAGAATATGCATATCCTTGGTTCTGGGCCTGAGCTACAGGCAGTTAGATTTGGCTATGTCTTCAGGCGGAAATTGAAAAAAGTAGGGGGTAGCTGTAAGAGGTTTTAAGAACAATCATTTTTTACAATGACGGCCCGGACTACGCTAGGCCAATTGTGAGCCGACTCCCAATCACGGCCGGATTTTAAAATTTAATTTAACCGCTATTTTAACTAGGCAAGTCGGTTAAGAACTAATTCTTATTTACAGTGGGTTAATTGCTTTGTTCAGGGACAGAATGACAGTTTTGTACCTTGTCAGCTCTGGGATTCGATCTAACAACCTTTTGGATACTGGCCCAACGCTCTAACCACTAGGCCACCAGTCGGGAGTAAAAAAAACAATAACAAAGAGCTTTCCCCCACCCGTTTAGGTAAACAAATTAGGGATGATGCTGGAGAAATGCAACCACTCAAATTCGTAAACAGTTATGGATGCAAGAACGTACCATGTGATACAGCCGAGGGACTGTAGTGACGCCTCTTGCACTGAGATGCAGTGCCTTAGACCGCTGCGTCCATGTGTGTGTTAACTATTTAACTGTACTAGAACGCTTAAAAGGCTGCTAAAAGTTTAAATATCGGTTATCGGCATTGTTTTTTTTGCAAGGAAAATATTGGATACCGGTATCGGCCAAAAATGTCATATCGGTGCATCACTAGCAGTGAGAACAAACATTTTTGTACAGGCCCCCCGTGGGAATCAAACACCCAACCCCGGCGTTGCAAGCGCAATGCTCTACCAACTGAGCCATGAGATTACAACCTGTTGTTGCAAACCAGTGAAGTAAGAGTTACAGTTGAAGTTGGAAGTTTACATACACCTTAGCCAAAAACATTAAAACTCAGTTTTTCACAATTCTTGACATTTAATCCTAGTAAAGATTCAATGTCTTAGGTCAGTTATGATCACCACTTTATTTTAAGAATGTGAAATGTCAGAATAATAGTAGAGAGAATTATTTAAGCTTTTATTCCGTTCATCACATTCCCAGTGGGTCAGAGGTTTACATACACTCAATTAGTGTTTGGTAGCATTGCCTTTCAATTGTTTAACTTGGGTCAAATGTTTTGGGTAGCCTTCCACAAGCTTCCCACAATAAGTTGGGTGAATTATGGCCCATTCCTCCTGACAGAGCTGGTGTAACTTAGTCAGGTTTGTTGGCCTCCTTGCTCGCACACGTTTTTTCAGTTCTGCCCACACATTTTCTAAAGGATTGAGGTCAGGGCTTTGTGATGGCCACTCTAATACCTTTACTTTGTTGTCCTTAATCCATTTTGCCACAACATTGGAAGTATTCTTGGGGTCATTGTCCATTTGGAAGACCCATTTGCAACCAAGCTTTAACTTCCTGACTGACGTCTTGAGATGTTGCTTCAATATATCCACATAATTTTCCTACCTCATGATGCCATCTATTTTGTGATATGCACCAGTCCCTCCTGCAGCAAAGCACCCCACAACATGATGCTGCCACCCCCATGCTTCACGGTTGGGATGGTGTTCTTTGGCTTGCAATCCTCTCCCTTTTTCCTCCAAACATAACGATGGTCACTATGGCTAAACAGTTATATTTTTATTTCATCAGACCAGAGGACATTTCTCCAAAAAGTATGATCTTTGTCCCCATGTGCAGTTGCAAACCGTAGTCTGGCCTTTTTATGGCGGTTTTGGAGCAGTAGCTTCTTCCTTTCTGAGCGGCCTTTCAGGTTATGTCGATGTAGGACTCATTTTACTGTGGATATAGATACTTTTGTATCGGCTTCCTCCAGAATCTTCACAAGGTCCTTTGCTGTTGTTCTGGGATTGATTTGCACTTTTCGCACCAAAGTCTGTTCATCTCTAGGAGACAGAAAACGTCCCCTTCCTGAGCGGTACAACGGCTACGTGGTCCCATGGTGTTTATCCTTGCGTACTATTGTTTGTACAGATGTACGTGGTACCTTCAGGCATTTGGAAATTGCTCCCCCAGGATGAACCAGACTTGTGAAGGTCTATAATTATTTTCTGAAGTTTTGGCTGATTTATTTTGATTTTCCCATGATGTCAAGCAGAGGTACTGAGTTTGAAGGTAGGCCTTGAAATACATCCATGGGTACACCTCCAATTGACTCAAACAATGTCAATTAGCCTATCAGAAGCTACTAAAACCATGACATAATTTTCTGGAATTTTCCAAGCTGTTTAAAGGCACAGTCAATTTAGTGTATGTACATTTCTGACCCACTGGAATTATGATACAGTGAATTATAAGGGAAATAATCTGTCTGTAAACAATCATTGGAAAAATTACTTCTGTCATGCACAAAGTAGATGTCCTAACCGACTTGCCAAAACTATAGTTTGCTTTTAAGTAACTTGTGGAGTGGTTGAAAACGAGTTTTAATGACTCCAACCTAAGTGTATGTAAACTTCCGACTTCAACTGTATATACTGCATGATCATCTGCCCTGGCTTGCACAGGATCAAAACAACATCTCTCGGAATTCTTCATATGTGGTGAGATAATAGGTCAAGGTTTTCCATAAGCACCATTTCTTATTAAGTGTGTGTGTGTGTGTGTGTTACCTTGAATGAGCTGTGCACCAGCGTTTCGTCCAGGTCAATGACCACACAGATCTTGCCCTCATCCTCAAGGGTTACCTCTGGCAGTAGACTGGTCTCTGGGACCTGAAAGGGGCGGGACAGGGAGAATGGTAGGGAGAGGAGTAAGAGGGTAGAGGCAGGGTAGAGGTGGGGAGGTCAAAAAGGAACCTCATTACCCAGCCTGCACCACTACATGTTGCACTCATCCTACTCTCTTTTTCACATTACAGTGTACCAGCCTTGTAAGAATCGCATTGGCTATAAAAATCACATAAGTCCCAGTAAGTAAGTGGCCATTGTTGATTTTAGTTTAGAAATACTTCCTTCCCACCATTTAAAACTACTGTAAGTGGTTAATTCTTATATCTAGGATTCTTATATTCAGAGTGCACTGTAGTAACATGTTTGGCCACCAGGTTACACTTTTCCCTGTGTTGAACCTTTTCTTGCCCAGGGATCCTCTCATTTACATTTACATTTAAGTCATTTAGCAGACGCTCTTATCTCTCCCAGGCAAACCGGCATGTCAGGGACACCATCATACGTTAGCAAAACAGTTTTTCTTGGCTTATCAGATGAATGGCAAGGAGAAGTAATTAACATTTTAAAATTAATAGACTGTGAATAGTTTTTCATTATTTTGATCTCCCCACATTATAATTGGAAGAGGAAGTAGAAACTCTAACATAGCCTATTAGCTAGAAGGGCAACTCCAAAAACATTTTCACTAAAAGCAGCTGTTTAGCTGGTAAAACAAAGGTAAGCAATGTGTTGGCAACGCTTATCAGCTGTGTGCCGCACTGGTAGCCTATTCACGGGTGCTTTTTCAAAGCCTAGGGCAGATACTCCTGTGAGTGGAATTGGCTTCAATGAGTGTAATGCTCAATATTAGGAGTTGAGAAATAATGTGGGCATTATTAGAAAGATGATATTATCCTCTATTCTACTCTAAGTATGTAATTAAACATGTGTTTATTCTGTTAGCAATATTCATAAAAACATTGAAATAAACAATAATAAAATAAATAAAAATCTCAGACCCTCTGCAGTACCTGAATACCCATCACACCCCACACTTGACGACAGATTCCAGAGGGAATCCATCATCTAATAACCTGGGTACAATTCTATACAGGAATCACGTTCAATGTGAGTTTCAGAAAAATAACCTATGGCCCATCTACAATCAAAATTGAAGACACGTATCCTATTGCACAATACACTGTCCTCCAAAACTGAATTAATTTCCTTTTCCATCCCAAATACAATAGCATTTAACAGCTGTGTATAACATGTCTGACGATAATGGATCAAAATAACAACAAAAAAACTGTCATAACAAACATTTGCCTGAGCATCATCCCCAATTTGACAGTTTAATTTAACCCCATTCAGTATAGTTCTAACTTCCACAAAAACCACAGTGATATTGTCCTTTACGTACTTGAAACTGGTAGCGAAGGTTTTGAAGTAGATCAAGCTAATCAGAGAGATGAAAGACCATTAACTAGGTTCTAGTCTCCCACTCATCCATCCCAAACCCACCAACAGGGCTCAACACAAACATCTATTCTAGGCCTATATCCATGACAGTTCTGAACTGTGCCTAGAAGAAAACAAACCAGCATTAGGCTACATATCAGCAACAAAGTATTTTATTGGCTTGAGGACAGGCCTAATACAGCCTAGCGTTGGGAGAAAAGTAGCTTAATTTCTGCAACCAAAGTATTTTCCTCTTTGGTCTAAATGTGCTGCTGCCTACAAGTAGCCTGCCTATCTATTCTAAACCTATCCACGCTCTCTCTCTAAACACTTTTAACAGAAGAACAGTGAGGTCCACACGGTTGTGTTAATCTATGTTATAAAGTCAAACATAACAGATGTTTTTTTTTTTACTGACTAATGTGTTTGGTAAACAGTTGAAGCATCATCAGTCGAAGAGGGTGCGTAGTTAGCACAGGGAAGAGTTTAGCCTTAGCTAGCACAGGGGAAAGTTTAAGTGGTTAGCCTTAGTTAGCACAGGGGAGAGTTTAAGGTGTTGGCCTTAGTTAACAAAGGGGAGAGTTTAAGTGGTTAGCCTTAGTTAGCACAGGGGAGAGTTTAAGTGGTTCGCCTTAGTTAGCACAGGGGAGAGTTTAAGGTGTTGGCCTTAGTTAGCACAAGGGAGAGTTTAAGGTGTTAGCCTTAGTTAGCACAAGGGAGAGTTTAAGGTGTTAGCCTTAGTTAGCACAGGGGAGAATTTAAACGGTTAGCCTTTGTCTGAACAGCTCATATTTAAAAAGTCCATTGACCAACATGTTAACTAAACCAGTGTCATCAATATATAGGGTGTCCACCCACTATGCCCAGAGTGGGTGAAAACACACGTGAGAGGAAATTTCACTTCCTTATGTTATAAAATACATTTAACACGACAAATATGATTATTCATGTTCTGAATCGTTCAGTGGAGTATTTATCAAACATTTCATTAACAGTATCCAAAAAGGCAGATTTTGCAACCTATTACATCCGATAATAAGCACCGAGTTCCTTTAGTGGATTTTACATGTTGTGATGGTAGTCTTCCTGTTGTTTTCGTGGGTTGCAAAAATCTAAATAAGTATGGTACGGGATGAATTAAATGTAAAAGGTTTTGAAAATAAAAAGCTTCCAGTAAGCTCAGTGCTCGGTTGAAAACACTACGTCTCAAAATGGATCTCTCTTACCTCTAAATTGTTTGATATCCTGCAGAGTCGAGATGAAAGATGACGAGTTCAATCATTCTCGCACCGCATCCAGCCTGGCTGACATGATGCTGTGCAATTTTCCTTACTTCTGACCACTCTTTCTCTGGCCTCCATTTATTTGTCCATCTTACAAGGGCAAAAACTAACTTTTGAACCGATTATGATAGAGACATGAGGTTAGGACCATTGGTTTTCTTAGAGGATTATCTATACAATTAACATTTTACCCATGGTCAAAATCTGTGTTTTGTTTGGACACCCTACAATATAAATAAATAAATACAGGGGGAAGATCTGGGAAGCGTGGTAGTTTCAACTGTGGCATTTGAATAATTTAATTATATTTATCTACACCCTATTATCTTGGCCCAATTAAATCCTGAAGACTTAAGTGAACTGGGGATTGACTGTTCATGAGCAGTCTAACATCTGCACATGGTGTGGGGACATGAGTCATTAAGTTAAAAGGAACTGTAATTCAAAGTCACAGATATTAATCTGCAGGGTAATGATATGGGATGCGTCCCGAATGGCCCCCTATTCCCTAAAAAGTGCCTTAATTTTGACCAGAGCCCTGTGGGCCCTGGTAAAAAGTAGTGCACTACACAGAAAACAGGGTGCCACTTGGGATGTAGTTATGCTTACCCACTGACCCAAATACAAGTGTTGTACTATATGAATCTACTATAGTTGGTAAATTACATTAATAGAGCCATAGTGATTCATATTAGGCCACATTAGCCATTTAATATAGTAATTACATGGTTTATCTAGAGTACTGAACAGTGTGAAAACAGATGAGATTAATACTGAATCTGAGGAAATAAGATTGTAGAGCATGAAGACCAATTTATCTGTCAGGGAGAAGTTATAAAATCTCCATCTAGGCTTTATTCTCCATTCACTCTGATTTATCTAACATGACATTTCATAGAATTTGCCACTTTTTAAGACCAATTCTGATGTAAATTGCATCACTACTTGCCATAGCCTCTTGGACAGAAGTTGCTGGGGGGGGGGGGGGCTGTTTGTGTTACCTTGGCGATCGTCCCATTGTCCTCAGGAGGAAGTAAGGTATCCTGGGCAGGGGGTGGAGGCTGAGAGGCATCCTGTGCTCGGAGGCAACAGAAGAGCGCTTTGAAGATATTTCGGCTCCGAGGCTTCTTTGGGGAAGATTTGTTCACCTGGCCTAGGGAGAGAAGGAACAAAAACAATATCAACAAATATGTAAATAAACTCACAGCAGGTGAAACCCATATGGGTAATCCCACACCTAGAATATAAGTTACTCAGTGTTTTAATATGGGATAAAGAGAAGACACAAAAATTAAATCCCTTACCCCTAAACAGACTTCGCCGGGACTACTTTCATTTGCAATCATGAGTCTTCCAGTCAATCTCAATCACTAACTAACACCCATAACAAGTAGACCTACAATAACTGACAACCTAATTGGTACCAAACATTTATGATGTCACCCTCTCTGATAACCATTATAAACTGGGTGGTTCGAGCCCTGAAGGCTGATTGGCTGAAAGCCATTGTATATCATACCGTATACCATGGGTATGACAAAATATGTATTTTTACTGCTCTAATTACACTGATAACCAGTTTATAATAGCAATAAGGCCCCTCTACTGTTTGTGGTATATTGCCAATATACCACAGCTAAGGGCTGTATACAGGCACTCCGTGTTGCGTTGTGCATAAAAAACAGCCATTAGCCATGGTATATTGGCCATATATCACACTCCCTCGGGCCTTATCGCTTAAGTATACCCTTAAGGCCGGTTTTCCAGACACCAATTAAGCCTAGTCCTGGAGTAGCGGAGATTGGGCTTGTTTTTTTATTCCAGGATTAGGCTTCATCTCTGACGGCCATTATATGCCTTCCATATCGCTCTCTAGAGGAGAATCCTGTTGTCACTAGAATATATCCTTCAGGCCTCCCTCCCTAGTCTTTACCAGGGCTGACAGATCAGAGCAGGCAGGAAACCGATCCTGCTCTCTGTGTGGGTCTATTTCTGCATGAGCTCAGTTCACAGGGTCAGAGGGAGTCGGCTCCATTTACACACTCAGGCATCTGGGAGGCACGAGAGAGGAAGTATAAAAAGCCACTGACTGACTGGCCTGAGTCCCAAAAAGCACCCTATTCTCTATGTAGTGGAGTATGAGCCTTGGTCAAAAGTAGGGTCAGGACGCTACCAGTATCTCAACACTCGTTAGTATCATGCAAGAAAACAAAACACGAAGCGCATTTAACTTTAGGAAAACAGCACTAATGTTGGAAAGAAACATGCTGTAGGGTTGAATATTTTCCAGTTATTTTACAAAATGTTCCATCCCGAGGATAAATAACTTTACTCCTGGGTAACCCAGTATTTCCGACCAAAACCAGAAGTGTCATTCTAAAGCATATAAATATGTCTGGATTTGATTACAAATTTTGTAGGAATGAAAATTCAAGCCTGATGCACACTGAACCATACAGTAAAGATATTTTACGAGCTTAAGACATTTCATGAGCCCGAGCCCAAAAGGATTGTGCTGTGATTCAGCACATGGATAGCACATTACACACTCCAGAAAACCATAAAAGCCCATAGATAAATGGAACAAGCTCCAGTAGGCTAATCTTTTTGAGTGTGGACTGTATTAGGCCTACTGTACTGTATTAACGTAGAATTACGCATCTCGATCAAACCATGAAGATGAAAACGAACATGCAATACTGGTGCAGGACATGGGTCCGACAACGTTACAATTATAAGCTAGTAAATTTGATTTTAATTTAGAAATGTAAATTTTTCATTTAGTAGGCTGACGCATCAATATATTTTATATATATATGAATTATGCCAACTGTAAAGTCTGGTGGAGGAGGAATAATGGGGCTGTTTTTCATGGTTCGGGCTAGGCCAGACATATGTGTAATTGATGCAGATAGAGGCTGTAGAGTAGACCTATTTAGACATTTAGACATCATTTAAGTTCCATTTCACACCATGGTGTTCATATAAATTATGTATTATAATTGACAGTTCACATTGTTATCCCAGGAAAAAGGGAGTGAGTTTGTTAAACTAGGCAAGTCAGTTGAGAACAAATTCTTATTTACAATGACGGCCTAGGAACAGTGGGTTAACTGCCTTGTTCAGTGGCAGAATGACAGATTTTTACCTTGTCAGCGCAGGGATTCGATAATGCAACCTTTCGGTCTAGCAACCAACGCTCTAACCACTAGGCTACTTGCCGCTTCAAGAAAATCTCAGTAACTCGGTTCCCTCTATTCAACCCTATTATGTTGTATTTATTTTCCAAGCTGTAGCACACACAAATTTAGATACAGCAGGTTTTTGAAGGACCAGAGTTTGGTCTGCTTCGTGTTTTCAGTTTTACCATGGAAGAAAATATTTCAATACTGGTGTCGTCTTAGCCCTAGTCAAAAGCAGTGCACTACATAGGGAATAGGGGGGCGTTTGGGACACATTCGCTGACTCAAGAGAATCCAATTGAATTACGGGTAATTCCACGGTCACGGAACTAGTGGCGAGACATTGATTTTTCACTTGAAATGTATTCCAAACAAAATCCACTGATTTGAAAGTTTAACCAACCATAGAACTATGCACAAGGACTACTTTTAAGAATTCACACTGAATATTTTACAAAAACACATTTACTGGAAGAACTGTGCAGATGCAGTTTGGTCACAGAATTTCAGTAAACGTGACCACATTTCCCAAAAACTTTGTTAAATATCTGCTCTGAATTAAGATTCTATGATGTCTACAGAAGAAAAAAAATATTGGTTATTGAACTGCAGCAAGTGAAGTGGATATACACCAGGTAATGGAATTGCAGTAACGGAATTTCATCATGGGACCCTGATCTGAACTATACGGAAATGCATATTTATGGATATGAATGTCATTCTCTTCATTGTGATGTATCCTAAAATAGGTACACAGAAAGGTATAAATATGCAATATCTCCTTTGCATATTTGGATATTATTCTACACAATGGCTAGTATTTTAATGAACTCAAACGGAACTATGTCCCTTATTTCCTTCATACATGTACATATCTACCTCAATTAGCTAGATTAGTTCAATAAAAGGTTAAATAAATAAAGTAAATGACCTCGTACCCCTGCACATCGACTCGGTACTGGTACCCCGTGTATATAGCCAAGTTATCATTAGTAAATGTGTATATATTCTTCATGTTATTCTTTTTCTATTATTTCCCCTTTTTATCTCGGCATTGATGCATTTCACTGTTAGTCTACAGCTGTTGTTTATGAAGCATGTGACAAATAGAAATTACATTTACTCTAGTTCTTTACTGTCCAAACTTGTGAATACAACTGTGGTTTGTGACTACTATGACTTCCCAATGTAGCCAATTCAGGTGCATAAATTCCATGTACAATTGTTCAGAATTTACATAACCGGTTTGGTAACAGATTTGAGTATGAATTACTTTAACTGTAAACACACTACAAGTAATTGATAGTTAACAGAATTAACAAGTAAAGGCAGACCTATCTTTCCTCATGAAGGAGAAAAATTGGAAAAGATCTTAAAGATATGGGTTTTTGGTAACGGAATTTCAAGGCACAAGACAACGTTTTTTAAACTTACATATAAGTTTTGATATTAGTTGGCTGTGTTTTGATGCATTTCTAATAATGTTAAGACTTATTCTGGTAGATGTTTTCAAAGATCCCCTTTCCATCTTTTTGACCAGAAATCAAAGCCTTTGATTTTTCAACATTTTTATGATGCAAAATGTTTGAAAAACGTATGCCTTCAATTTCTCAAAAATATAGACGTAATGTTGGTGCTCATGAGTCCTTTTAAATGGAAATAACCTTACTGAACATCCTCCCTCCTGGATAAGGTGAACACACACTTTGATGTGAATGTGAAGAGGTGCAAGAGTGGGTCTCTCACTTATCAGAACTAAATGCTTACAGGGCTCTTCAGCGCGACCATTTTACTCACATTTGCGGCAAAATATGCAGCCATGCAAACTGTAATTTAAAAAAATATATTTAAAAGTACAAAAATAAAACTGATAATTGTTGCAATGATTACTTCACTGCAGCCCCTGAATGCCATGGAGAATACACTGACCACAGATTCTTGACAGTCATCTTAGACCATTACTACAACAAAACAAGTTAGTTCAAATGTTTTTCATTGCGCTCCTACATTTTTTGAGCGCTCCTATTTTATTATTTTTTCCAACTTCCCTCTGCCCTGTTCAGGTTAAGGCATAAATCTACTTCAGACTCAGGTTCCCCTCGCTGGAACTTAAATAAAACTTTTTGACTCTAGATCGGCCTGCTGTGACAGGGGATTTGGATTTTCCAACTAAACCAAGTTGACGAGCAACCAAGTTTTATAGGTCATACTCTCAACTACAGGTATGAAGCTGCAACGAAGTACACTCCCTGTTCTAAACTGGGACTGGGTTCAACTTCACAACCAAAAATTATCCTCAAATCAAGAACATCTTATACAACATGTGTAGACTAACATTGAAAGGCTTACTTACGGATCCTTTTCCAACAACTCATTGGTTAAAGATATATATTTTTTAATAGTGACACGAGAAATAACTGCACAGTAAATAGCTTAAAGCAATTAAAAATAACATGGCCATAGACAGGGAGAACCAGTACGAAGTCGATATGCAGGGGTATGAGGTAATTGAAGTAGCTATGTACATATCGTAGAAGTAAAAGTGATTAGGCAAAAGAATAGACAGACAGTAGCAGCAGCATATGTGGTGAGTGTGGCCCCAGTGTGAATAACACAACTCATATGGCAGGTGAAAACCTGAGAAAAATCCAACCAGGAAGTGGGAAATCTAAGGCTTGTAGTTAAAAAAAAATCTCAGCCCCTATTGTAGATACAGTGGGATATTGGTTATGTTGCACTTCCTAAGGCTTACCCTAGATGTCAACAATCTTTAGAACTTTGTTTCAGGATTCTACTGTGAAGTGGAACCGAATGAGAGAGGAATGAGCCAGGTGTCTGGCAGATTGCCACAGACTCTGAAGCAGACTCTGAATAGGAATTCTCCAGTTGGAACATTATTGAAGGTTTATGATAAAAACATCCAATCAAAGATTGATTCTACACTTAGTTTGACAAGTTTCTACGAGCTTTAAAGGAACTTTTTGTCCGGAGTTTAGCTGGACCTGAACGCGCTTTTGGATTTGTTTACCAAACGCCCTAACAAAAGAAGCTATTTGGACATAATTAGGCATTATCGAACAAAACAAACATTTATTGAGGAACTGTGATTCCTGGGAGTGCATTCTGATGAAGATCAAAAGGTAAGTGAATATTTATAATGCTATTTCTGTCTAATGTCGACCACCCAATATGGCAGAAAACTTTTTGGCTGCTTTGTCTGAAAGCTGTACTCAGATTATGCTTTTTGCTTAAAGTTTTTTTGAAATCTGACACAGCGGTTGCATTGAGAAGTATCGCTCTAATTCCATGTATAACAGTTGTATTTTCATCAACATTTATGAGTATTTCTGTAAATAGATGTGGCTCTCTGCACAATCACCGCATGTTTTAGAACTACTGAACGTAACGTGCCAATGTAAAATTATTTTTTGATATATGCACTTTATCGAACAAGACATACATGTATTGTGTAACATGAAGTCCTGAGTGTCATCTGATGAAGATCATAAAAAGTGATTAATTCTACCTATATTTGTGCTTTTGTGACTCTCTTTGGCTGGAAAAATGGCTATGTTTTTCTGTGAGTTGGTGGTGACCTAACAATCGTTTGTGGTGCATTCGCTTTAAAGAATTTTTGAAATCAGACACTGTGGCTGGATTAACAAGAATTTGATCTTTAAAATGGTGTGAAATACTTGTATGCTTGAGGAATTTTAATTGAGATTGTTGTTCTGAATTTGGCACCCTGCACTTTCACTGGCTGTTGGCGAGGTGGGACACTACCGTCCTACATATCCCCGCCCAAAACATCACCCACTACATTTTTTTACACTATTAAAATGCTCAGAATTGAAAATAGAATAGAAATGTGACCTCTCTCTCATCTCCAACTATCAGGATGCCTGAAAGAACAAGCTGAGTGGGTGGGGAGCTTATATTCATGAGCTTGCCCTTGAGGTCATTGCCATATAACAAGGTAAACAATGGTGCACATGTCATTCCAAGCCTAAATAGTATGTCTCAAACCATTCTCAGCAAAATGCTCTCATGGTCAACAGAGTTGATCGTGGACTGTTGGATATCAGACAAAAAGGAATTACACAATTGCATTTCTATTGCTTTGTAACCAATTACAGAATAGTTCACTGATACATTTCACCAGAATTCACCTTTGAAGCTTAAACATAAGGGAATGTACATGAAAACAGCATACAATAAGTGTACTAGACAAATTATCGGTGCATCTGCATTAGCATTAAAAATGACAATATGTTCAGAATTGTACACATTGATCAGACATTTATTTGATCATTTACAACTCGCCAGCATAGCCAAAACATTAATCAACATGAACACTCATTAGAAATAAAGTTGAAATAATGGTGAGACATTTCACGTAAAAACATTTTTTTAAATCTTAGAGGCATAAGCCTAATATAGGCACCTGACTGCCCTACAGTGTGCAGCACACATTGATTTGTACAATTTGTAGCACTCATCTCCCATCCAATGAAAAGAATACTAAGTAACAAAATGTGATATTTCATGTAAAAGTGAATTACAACCAACTACAGGGATTGATGGGGAGGGGAGTGGGAGAGGAGGACTCATGTACCCTGCTTCCATCATCCACTTGACTTCAGTCACCCAAGACTGTAACGGAAGGAAATTGCAGCTATGGCCTACTTATCAGGCCTCCCACACTGAGCAGACAGGGGTCCTGGGCTGGACAGCTCACACAGCTTCCCCACACATGGCGCTGGATCAAGGATGACCTTGTTGAAGAGGAGATTCAGGAGCAGTCTATGTAGCCTTTAACGTTTTTGAAAAGGAATTAAGAATATATAAATATATGGACGAGGAATGTCAGAGCGGCAAAGACTACAATACAGTAGATAGTATAGAATACAGTATATACACATATGAGATAAGTAATCCAAGACATGTAAACATTAAAGTGGCCAATGATTTCAAGTCTGTAGGTAGGCAGCAGCCTCTATGTTAGTGATGGTTGTTTAAGACTGATGGCCTTGAGATAGAAGCGGCTTTTCACTCTCTCAATCCCTGCTTTGATGCACCTGTACTAACCTCGCCTTCCGGATGATAGAGGGGTGAACAGGCCGTAGCTCAGGTCGTTGTACTTTATCTTTTTGGCCTTCCTGTGACGTTGGGTGCTGTTGGTGTCCTGGAGGGCAGGTAGTTTGCCCTTGTTGATGCGTTGTGCAGACCGCACCACCCTCTGGTGAGCCTTGCAGTTGAGGGCGGTGCAGTTGCCGTACGAGGCTGTGATACAGCCCGACAGGATGCTCTCAATTGTGCATTTGTAAAAGTGTGTGAGGGTTTTTGGGGACAAGCCACATTTCTTCAGCCCCCTGAGCTTGAAGAGGCCTTCTTCACCACACTGAGTGGGTGTACCATTTCAGTTTGTCCGTGATGTGTGTGCCGAGGAACTTAACTTTCCACCTTCTCCACTGCTGTCCCGTCGATGTGGACAGGGGGGTGCTCATCTCCTTTGTTTTGCTGACTTTGCGTGAGAGGTTGTTAACCTGACACCACACTCCCAGAGCACTCACCTCTTCCCTGTAGGCTGTCTCGTCATTGTTGGTAATCGAGCCTAATACTGTTGTGTCATCTGCAAACTTTATGATTGAGTTGGCGGCGTGCATAACCACGCAGTCATGGGTGAACAGGGAGTACAGGAGAGGGCTGAGCACGCACCCTTGTGGGGTCCTACCTTCACCACCTGGGGGGCTGCCCGTAAGGAAGTCCAGGACCCAATTGCACAGGGCAGGGTTCAGACCCAGTGCCTCGAGCTAAATGATGAGCTTGGAGGGTACTATGGTGTTGAATGCTAAGCTATTGTCAATGAACAGCATTCTTACATAGGTATTCCTCTTGTCCAGATGGGATAGCGCAGTGTACAGTGTGATGGTGATTGCATCGTCAGTGTACCTATTGGGGCAGCAAACAAATTGGAGTGGGTCTAGGTTATCAGGAAGGGTGGAGGTGATATGATCCTTGACTAGTCTCAAAGACGTTCATGATGACAGTGCAATGCGGCAATAGTCATTTAGTTCAGTTACCTTTGCATTATTGGGTACAGGAACACTTGAAGAATGTGGGGACAGCCGACTGGGATAGGGAGAGATTGAATATGTCCATAAACACACCAGCCAGCTGGTCTGCGCATGCTCTGAGGATGTGGCTAGGGATGCCGTCTGTGCAGACAGCCTTGCGAGGGTTAACACGTTTAAATGTCTCACGTCGGCCACGGAGGAGGACAGCCCACAATCCTTGGTAGCTGGCCGGGTCAGTGGCACTGTGTGATCTTCAAAGCGGGCAAAAAAAAACGTGTTTAGCTTGTCCGTGACATAGATGTTTTTTTGTAGTCTGATTGTCTACACATTATGCTTGAGCTAGCTACTAGTAGTTTGTAAACAAGGCCAAAGCATGGCATAGGCACACATGTAATGACGGTTAAGGCGGTACATATTCAAGATGCAACTATTGGTGTATATAATCATGAGCTTTATGCTCTGGTACATAAAGCATGAAGTAAATCCTTGCCTCCTGAATCCAAGTGTTTGACACGGGAGGGCACCAGTACCTTTATGATCAAACTTCAGCAATGTATCAGCTCCAGTCATTTTCCATACTTGAGTCACCGTACTTTGAACTGGTTTCATTCCAAATGTCATCCAACTTGCTCAAGACCTTTAATCTGTAAGTGATGTGGACACGGGGGAACTTGAAGCTCCCGACCCGCTTCATTACAGCCCAAAAGATGTGGATTGGATGTACACGTCCCTCTGTTACCTGTAGTCCACGATCATCTTATTTTCAATACTGACCGTGAGGGAGAGGTTGTTGTCCAGGCACCACACTGCTCGGCCTCTGACGACCTCAACGTCGATCAGTCCGACCACCGTTGTGTCGTCAGCAAGCTTGATGGTGGTGGGGTCGTGTGAGGCCACACATTCATGGTTGAACAGGGCGTACAAGAGGGGACTACGCACCCACTCTAAAGGGCCCGTATTGATGAGGAGCATGGCAGATGTGTTATTCTCTCACCGCCTGGGGGTGGCCAGTCAGAATGTACAGGACCAAGTTAAGGGAGGCGTTCAGTCCCAGGGTCCTGAGCGGACTATGGTTTTGAATGCTGAGCTGTAGTCAATGAACAGCATTCTTACATAGGTATTCCTTTTGTCCAGGTGGGTGAGGGCAGTGTGGAGTGCAATAGAGAACATGTCATCTGTGGGTCTGTTGGGGTAGTATGTGGGGAATTCCGACCAGAGATAAACGTGAGTAAATGGAATGCAATTCCCTTTTTACTCTATGCATATTCTGACCTTGAACTTGACCATGACAATAGCATACTATTCATCCGCTATTTATTTGGGGTGGAGTTTGAACAAATTAAGGTGTTGTGGAGGTGTGTCTACAGATATTCCATATTCTGACCTTGACTTAGTTACCTAATAATTACACCCCTTTTACACGTGAGGAAACCATGAATAAGGTCTAGAGAAGATCTGTTTGATTAACAGAATTGTAAATAGAAATCACACTTGTTTTAGATCTATTTTATCATAAAATTGCTGGAGACAAATGTGAAACCAGTCCTAAAGGTAGCAAACTGTAGCAAATCAACTTTCCCCAAGTTTATGAAATGCTGTCTCATTATGCAGAATTTAAATGTGTACTTGCAGGGATGGGCACTCTCGAATGTCTTAATTATAGGCTACCCTGACTTTTCGGTTTCCTATTTCAATCATGTTAAATATTAGCCACTATCATTGTCGACCGGCAGTGGGCCTAATAAACACATTCAAATGCCAATTTACTGTAAGTTCCCTTCAGGTGATATAACCTACATTAACATTCAATTTACCTTCATTTGCTTCCTCTGTAAACGCCGTCACGGCCGTGTGGTTGGTGCTTAGGGTCAGTAGTAACAGTTGATAATATAAGACATGTATGCTAAATAAACGGATACGGAGCGGAGCACAGACCAAGACGTAACCGTTTGAAAGCGATGCATAACACGATAATTGGCCGTGTCATCACACAATTCCATGATTAATGCAAGCAATAGAGGTTATAGACTATTATAATTATATTTACACTAATCTTACATTACCATGGGATGAAGAACTGAATGTGGCAATTTTCTGAATGAAAACACTTTATTTTGTGCATAAAGGCTCTCCAACCTGTTCATGACTCATAAATACTTCCAAAAACTAAATTATCTATAAAATCAGAATATTTTTTTGATCAACCAATTGGTGCTGAAACAGATGAATATGCAGATATTTCGATAGATTTCTTTCTTATTTTCCCCCACAGAAGGCCTTTAGCGCATCTGGAAGGTCGCTGGGCAGCTCACTGCTGGGTTTCCCTTTGTAATCTGTGATAGTTTAGAAGTGATAGTTTACAAGTCCTGCCACATCTGTCGAGAGTTGTAATTGTCATTATTACAAATAAAACATTTACAAATTGTCCGATTAAATCGGTATCAGCTTTTGTGGTCCTCCAAAAAATCGGCATCTAGTTGAAAAATCATAATCGGTCTACCTCTAGCCTACATTGCTGAAAAACAATAAACTGCTTCCTGTTTGCCTGTCAGACATGTAGGCCTACCTGTGCAGGACAACAAAGGACAGTTGACGTGCAATAAACAACACCTACCCACCGCAGCTCAAGTCAACCTGAAAAACAAATATGGAGTCTCCCATCTGGGCTCCCGAGTGGCGCAGCGGCCTCAGGCACTGCATCTCAGTGCTAGAGGTGTCACTACTGACCCTGGTTTAATTCCAGGCTGTATCACAACCCAGCAGTGATTGGGAGTCCCATAGTCCCATCCGGGTTCTAGTTTGGCCGGGGTTAATCCTGATCAGAGAAGGAGCATAAACAACACATAGTGCCTTCATATGAGCTGCAACATCCTATTACTATAAGCGACTCGTTTCAGGAAATGTAGCGTATGTCGCGTGTCACTACTTCACAGGAGAGCCATTTGAACGCAAACATTTTATTTTTTTAAATCAAAATGCATTTTTTGGCAGAAATGGCTTCTGGAACATGTGAAGGTTTGTGTGACTTAATACTAAACTTGCATCCCATCTGTAAATATGAATACAATTGTTAAATTACGAACCTAGTTGGTTAGGCTAAAGGAAAAGTCTGTAACCTTCCTGCTAGCCATAATTGACAGATAATGAGTGGGCTGGACATGCCGAGATGAGTTTGGATTGGTCTGCCATGTAGCAGGCTTCTGTCTATAAAATGAGCTGGTCAGTATGTGTAGGTAATCATTTCCAACTCGTCTTTTATGAAAGATATCACATAGTAGAACTACATAAGTGTTGCTCTCCACTTTCTGGAGGACTGGGTTTTGAAATCAGTGGCACTAGAATATGATAGCTAAGGAGATTTAACAAATTATAGTAAATATGCAGACACAATAGAAAAGAGAACACACCGAAGGCTGTTGCATAAAACACCAGTCTAAAACACCAGTCTAGCTTGCTACATTTTCACATTACACATTTCTAATTTTGTCAGAAAGTTGTTTTAATTTCAAGTTAAAGTGCACTGTTAGTAGCTAGCTAATGTTAGCTGGTTGGCTCACAAGCTATTGTTACGTGTATGATCTGTGTGTAGTTATATTACTCATATCTCAGAGTCACTTCCAGTGTTGTTATAGCCTAAAGTTAGCTAGCTAACATTGAACCTGGTTGGTTAGCTACCTGGAGGGTAGTAATGTTATAAATTGTGATTATGGTTAATTGTTTAGCTAGCTAGCTACATGTCTAAACAAAAGACTCAACTTTTATTTTATTTATTTCACCTTTATTTAACCAGGTAGGCTAGTTGAGAACAAGTTCTCATTTGCAACTGCGACCTGGCCAAGATAAAGCTTAGCAGTGTGAGCAGACAACACAGAGTTACATATGGAGTAAACAATTAACAAGTCAATAACACAGTACAAAAAAGGCAAGTCTATATACATTGTGTGCAAAAGGCATGAGGAGGTAGGCGAATAATTACAACCTTGCAGATTAGCACTGGAGTGATAAATGATCAGATGGTTATGTACAGGTAGAGATACTGGTGTGCAAAAGAGCAGAAAAGTAAATAAATAAAAACAGTGTGGGGATGAGGTAGGTGAAAATGGGTGGGTTATTTACCAATAGACTATGTACAGCTGCAGCGATCGGTTAGCTGCTCAGATAGCACGTTTGAAGCACGTTTGAAGTTGGTGAGGGAGATAAAAGTCTCCAACTTCAGGGATTTTTGCAATTCGTTCCAGTCACAGGCAGCAGAGTACTGGAACGAAAGGCGGCCAAATGAGGTGTTGGCTTTAGGGATGATCAGTGAGATACACCTGCTGGAGCGCGTGCTACAGATGGGTGTTGCCATCGTGACCAGTGAACTGAGATAAGGCGGAGCTTTACCTAGCATGGACTTGTAGATGACCTGGAGCCAGTGGGTCTGGCGACGAATATGTAGCAAGGGCCAGCCGACTAGAGCATACAAGTCGCAGTGGTGGGTGGTATAAGGTGCTTTAGTGACAAAACGGATGGCACTGTGATAAACTGCATCCAGTTTGCTGAGTAGAGTGTTGGAGGCAATTTTGTAGATGACATCGCCGAAGTCGAGGATCGGTAGGATAGTCAGTTTTACTAGGGTAAGTTTGGCGGCGTGAGTGAAGGAGGCTTTGTTGCGGAATAGAAAGCCGACTCTTGATTTGATTTTCGATTGGAGATGTTTGATATGAGTCTGGAGAGTTTACAGTCTAGCCAGACACCTAGGTACTTATAGGTGTCCACATATTCAAGGTCGGAACCATCCAGGGTGGTGATGCTCGTCGGGCATGCGGGTGCAGGCAGCGATCGGTTGAAAAGCATGCATTTGGTTTTACTAGCGTTTAAGAGCAGTTGGAGGCCACGGAAGGAGTGTTGTATGGCATTGAAGCTCGTTGAGGTTAGATAGCACAGTGTCCAAGGACGGGCCGGAAGTATATAGAATGGTGTCGTCTGCGTAGAGGTGGATCAGGGAATCGCCCGCAGCAAGAGCAACATCATTGATATATACAGAGAAAAGAGTCGGCCCGAGAATTGAACCCTGTGGCACCCCCATAGAGACTACTATGAGGCACCCCCATAGAGTAACTACTGTGGCACCCCCATAGAGTAACTACTATGCAAGTAACCATATCAATAGAATGTCATTATGTCACCACAACAACTGTCAATAAGCGGAGCTGGTAAATTCGCTCTGGCTATCCACTCTGATTTCAGAGCACTCTCGTCTGGGTGTGCCAGAGCGCAGAATAACTTTTCAAACACACAACACCCGTAGAATATGGCCGGTGTCAAGAAACGTTGGCAAAAAAGCGTAATTAAAATTGTTGCCAGCAGCATAGTTGCAGTAACCAACACCCTGGATGAGATGAAAACAGCCTAACCAGCTCTACTAGGGCAAGTAAAATGGTTAGTGAACTGTTCTCTCATTTGTGTCTGGAAGTAGCTAGTAAGCTAGCCAATGTTAGCTTGGGTGCTTGACAGCTGTTAAGTGAGAATGCTCAGATCAATCTTACTCCTCGGGCCAGAGCGTCCAGTATGGGCCCTGAACGCTCCTAGAGCGAAACGCTCTGAATTTACAAACAGACAATCTGACAACGCTGAGTTTACGAATGACCAGAGCGCACTCTGGCACTCCAGATTAAATTTACAAACACACCCATAGCATAAACCAGCCTTTAGTCTTGAAATCTTTGGTTGTTCAGTACATGGCCTCACGTTAATCCTAAAAGAGATGGGTGGGATTAGGCTTTAGAGGGTGTGAACCATGCTGAATGGGACCAAGAAGAGCTCTCCAGTAGGTGTATCAAAACATTAAAAGGCCATTTTCTCAAAATTGAGGTTACAAGTTCATCAACTTTCAAAGCAGAATTCATTATCCATTGTTCCTCAACTGCAGTGTATGATATACCGTTTTCTAGCTCTGAATCTACTCAATAAAAAAAACTATTTCATATTTTGCTACATAAGACCGAATCAAGCCTGTTGGTCACATATTTTTACATGTGGGTAGGGTACTGGTTAGGGGTGACATCTGAAACGTGCACAAACATGCTCAACAGACATACATTGTAACCATCTTTGTCGCCTGTGGCCTTAACCATATCTTGTGTTGACTTTCTGTAATGCTTAGGTATTAAAGTATAATTAAGTAGACAATTTTACCAATGTTTTTCTGTTTTATTAAAATAGCATCTACTTTGACAGACATAATTGGATTACAGACCATAGGTTTAAAGTACGTACATCCGAGCCAAACAAATGAATGTATACAAGCCGATATGACAAATTGCAAACAAAAGAATTCTGTTACTGTCTGGAAAAAGAAGCTGACCAGGCATACTCCAGGCAACTAGTAACTTCTAAACTTTCACCACTTGTCTGTCTCAATTGAAAAGCCGTGAAACAATGTCAAACGTAATTGAAAGTACAAAAAAAAGTGTATATAGTTCTTTACTACGTGGCTCATAATATAGGCTACAATCGATTGTTTTTCCAACAACGTAATTTGCTAGTGAGTTTGCTGTTAAAATAACTTTATCCAGGAGGTTCCCTATACCTGACTGACGCTATCGTCTGCGAGATGGTCGTTTAGCTACCCGTAACGAACTAACGAGTTACGTTCTACTATTTGACTCGCATGCTGAATGTAAAATGGACACCCACACAGTGGCAAACCTGATTCAGTACAACCAGCATTTGGAATATCTTCATGTCGTACATGTAATGTCAGACACATTTACCAATAACTTGTTCACATGACAAAACTCACTCAAACCTGAAATTCATTAATTAGACGGGCGCAAGCCAATGATTGGCGTGTAGCTATTAGCATGCTAGCAGCGCCTACCAGTTAGCTCGCGCGACAGTTGGCTGGCTTCTTCCGCTTCAACAAACAATATTATACATTGCGAAAGTGATCTCACTGAGCGGATAAACAAGAGGACTTACCTGTTTTGGACGGCAGTTGACTATCTTCTTTCTGCACTTGAGTGATAATAGAACTTTCCATCTAACAAATGCACAGCCCCTCAAAGTCCAATCCGTTACCCCAATTTGCAGGTACTTTCAACATTCAGCTAGCTGGTTAGCAATCACGTTTACCAACCCGTTGCGTTTGGTATCCGAAAATATCCCAATAAAAACAGCTTCTTGGTTTTTCTCGTATCAATTATAGCTTCCGCTATCTTTCCTAGTTCAAACTAGGCAGTGTGCTTCATGCGTTCAACATGAAGTGTATTAGTGTAACGCTGCGGTCCCCTCTGATAGCTAGCTAACACTAGGAAAGACCTCGCTAATACTCCAACATGGAGAATCCAGGCGAAAAAAGCAAAACAACCGAGGAAATGGGGCAGGGTGCGGTTTCAAGTTCCCCTTAATACTGATAAACAACATTGAGTGATCATAATCCCCTATAAGAAAACTTAAAATATGTTGGTCAAATAATTCCTTATCTTGGTCCAAATGCATATATGTCTGATTAATAAATGATTGTTTTAGTATATTGGATGACGCTTTGTTTTTGCTCTTCTGATGATTTTGGGGGCGCCTTGAAACCGCTCATCGTCTCGGATTGGATCACGTAGAAGTGGGAGTACCACAGGCATTCTTCTCAACTCGCTTCGGAGTTCGTTCTGAGCGCATTCCTGTGTTCACTAGTTGTCGCAGGGTTTACGGCCAGGTTTGATGGTCCAGGCATCTTTTGTCAAATTAACATCAGATTGGATTTTTCGTAGAATGTTACGCAGTAGGTTAGGATAATTAGGTTAAGGTTAGGAACAGGGGGGCTTTTGAAGTTAATTTCCCTCCTAGCAATGACCATGTTTGGTTGCGTTCCCTGCTCAGATGTTGCATGCATCAACCAATGGTTGCATGCTGTGTCATCGATTGACATATTACTATAACACATCATTTGGTTAGCTGATACAGGCCTACCTATCCAGACGTTGTACAATCTGGCAGGCGTCAATCAGCAACGCCTGGGCAGAGACATGCGCCCATTATCAATATAGCATATGGCTCACGGCCAATGTGTTTAATATCCGTAGACTATGCTTATTTAGACGAGTTTGCCATTTAATATACATTTAATAAATTGCATATTTCAATGCTGAATACTATTCTAAATGCTATTTATATATACATTAAGTAGTAGACCTATGTGGTTGAAGCCTATGCAAAGGCCTATTGCCAAAAATGATAATCTATCTGCGGCAATTGAGGACTAAATAAATTACTGCCATGTGAAATATTTGAACTGAAGAATATAAAGTCTGCATACTTTATGTTTTGACCTTGTGGCAGCACTAATCGTTTGATTACAATCCACATTTTATAATTTCATCATAGGCTAAAATTAGCCTAGTTCAACCCGTTTAGACCGGCATTTATAGGACCGTTTTCACCACCTAGTTATTTGTATTTTGATTGATATTCTATGTCAGGGTTTCCCCAAAAAAACGCTTTCAATCGTTTTTTGGGGGACATAAAAGACCATGAAATTAACAGGAAATCAGCTCAAGGTAATTTTAATTTAGGAAATCTGTTCAAGTATTCCCATGTATAAATTGAGAGGCTTATGTGATCGTATCCCAATGTAATCAAGTTTTGAAATTCTGTTTTTGTCTGTGAGGTTTGTGGTTAATTTACATGTTCTGGACAACCGCTTATCTGCTCAAGAGAAAATTGGCCCATGGCTGAATGAAATTGGGACCCCTGTTCTATATAGTCATACAGAGTATGATTGTAAACTGCTTATAAACGGCTTATAAACATTATTAGGTACATACGTGTCTGATTAACCTACATATCCTCTTAATCATGCATGTAATAACACAAAGTAAATTCTAAGATTTTTCTCTCGATTATGCAGAGAGAAAGTTTGATTGTTGTTTGAAAATATAGAATATCTGCAACACTGTCTGCATAACAATGTAATACCAGGCAAAAATGTAATTAATCTACATTGATGGTATGTTTGTATAAGGGCTTGTTGAATTTGTTTTTAAGAGATGACGACATATAGAAATCGAAAGTTTTCAACACAGCTGGAAAATGAATTTACTGAAAACAGAATATAACAGGTGGACATGCATAAGTTCTAACAAACACCAAGCAAAGAACACAGGATGTGTTTTGCTAAGAGCAAAGCTCATTAAAAACAGCAGTGTGACTAGGCTGCAGATTGGATAAATGATTTATATTAATTTCATTGTGATATACATTTAAAAAAAATGCATTGCAGCCAATGATGAATAGGCTTATGGTTGACATCACAATGATATCTGTTTTATATATGTTGATTCTAATGTTTTATCATGGCCTCTGAGGACTAATGTCATTGAGTAAATCTTCACATGTAAAATTGAATTCGGAAGTTTACATACACTTAGGTTGGAGTCATTAAAACTCATTTTTCAACCACTCCACAAATTTCTTGATAACAAACTAGTTTTAGCATGACAAGTAATTTTTCTGTATCACAATTCCAGTGGGTCAGAAGTTTACGTACACTCAATTTACTGTGCCTTTAAACAGCTCAGAAAATTCCAGAAAATTATATCATGGCTTTAGAAGCTTCTGATAGGCTAATTGACCTAATTTGAGTCAATTGGAGGTGTACCTGTGGATGCATTTCAAGGCCTACCTTCAAACTCAGTGCCTCTTTGCTTGACATCATGGGAAAATCAAAAGAAATCAGCCAAGACCTCAGAAACAAATGTAGACCTCCACAAGTCTGATTCATCCTTAGGAGCAATTTCCAAATGCCTGAAGGTACCATGTTCATCTGTACAAACAATAGTATGCAAGTATAAACACCATGGGACCACGCAGCAGTCATACCGCTCAGGATGGAGACACGTTCTGTCTCCTAGAGATGAACGGACTTTGGTGCAAAAAGCGCTAAATCAATCCCAGAACAACAGCTGAGGACCTTGTGAAGATGCTGGAGGAAACAGGTCCAAAAGTATCTATATCCACAGTAAAACGAGTCCTATATCGACATAACTTGAAAGGCCGCTCAGCAAGGAAGACATCACTGCTCCAAAACTGCCATAAAAAAGCCAGACTACGGTTTGCAACTGCACATGGGGACAAAGATCATACTTTTTGGAGAAATGTCCTCTTGTCTGATGAAACAAAAATCGAACTGTATGGCCATAATGACCATCGTTATGTTTGGAGGAAAAAGGGGGACGCTTGCAAGCCGAAGAACACCATCCCAACCGTGAACCGATTGGCAGCATCATGTTGTGGGGTGCTTTGCTGCAGGAGGGACTGGTGCACTTAACAAAATATATGGCATCATGAGGCATGAGGAGAGTTATGTGGATATATTGACACAACATCTCAAGACATCAGTCAGGAAGTTAAAGCTTGGTCTCAAATAGGTCTTCTAAATGGACAATGACCCCAAGCATACTTCCAAAGTTGTGGCAAAATGGCTTAAGGACAACAAACTCAAGTTATTGGAGTGGCCAACACAAAGACCTGACATCAATCCTATAGACAATCTGTGGGCAGAACTGAAAAAGTGTGCGCGAGCATGACTTAGTTACATCAGCTCTGTCAGGAGGAATGGGACAAAATTCACCCAACTTATTGTGGGAAGCTTGTGGAAGGCTACCAGAAATGTTTTACTCAAGTTAAACAATTTAAAGGCAATGCTACTAAACACTAATTGAGTGTATGTAAACCTCTGACCCAATGGGAATATGATTAAAGAAAGAAAAGCTTAAATAAATCATTCTGACATTTCACATTCTTAAAATAAAGTGGTGATTCTAACTGACCTAAGACAGTGAATTTTTACTAAGATTAGATAAATGTCAGGAAATGCGAAGAACTGAGTTTAAATGTATTTGGCTAAGGTGCATGTAAACTTCTGATTTCAACTGTAATATCTCACTCTCTGACAACATACTCCAACAACCTGTCCCATATATGCCTGAGCAATACAGTGTGCGCTGCATTGTGCGAGGTCTGGCACTATATACAGTAAACCAATACATTGACCTATAGGGGAAGAGAGAGCACACATGTGCAGGCAGCAGAACAGTGAAGTAACAGGGAAATAGAAGGGTGTGATACTGGATACCTATTGGTTGAATGTGAGGAATTTATGGAAAACCTATACAGAGGTCACGTGATCCTCAGTGTCTGGCAGGAACGAGGGGGCTGAAGAGAGGGAGACAGGATAAGTAGAGAACACCAGAACTCACAAGGGTGGGGCAAGCAGACACACATAGCGACGTTAACTAAAACAGTGGTGTAATAGTCCCTTTTGATTAATACCACTGGTTACAAATATATTTATATCTCAACTACATCGTAGACCACAAGCTGAACTCATGAAGTAAAGACACCTCCTGTACCATGTGATTTGCAGGAAGACTGCTCCCCCTCCTTGCCATCCTGCCCTGAGGTGGCCTCTGCTGTAGAGCCCTGGTTCCAGGAAAAGGGGCCTAGAATGCAAACTGTGATGCCTGGGCAGAGTGGAACAGGAGGATAGAGAGAAAGTGGGAATAAGAGAACTACAGAACGAGAGAGACAGCCCAGAGAGAGGCGTAGTAAAAAGAGGTGATAAAACAAGAGAAGCAAACAAAAATGCCCAAATCGAGAGATTGAGGGAGACAGAAGTTGTACAACTGGATGTATTCAACTGAAATGTGTATTTTGCATTTAACCCTCTGAATCAGAGAGGTGGGGGAGAGAAGGAAAGAAAATGAGAAAACCCCTCCCATTTTACATAAATCCTAAAGCAATCTCACTGTCCAGCAGTGCAGACTGCTCACTTTGGGAAAATAAGGGATTTCACGGAGAAACCCTTTGTAGAGTAACACCAGTTGGCCTACCTGTAAAATGGAATAGATGTTTGAGGAAGAATAAAATAAATAAAAAATGAATGTAGAAATGATGTGCAGAGACTTTCATTATTTATAAGGATGTCATCATAACAGACAGAATGGAATAACTTGGGAGTGCAATAAATGTAACTGCAACAACAGCAAATAAGCAATAAAATGTTTAAAAAAAACTGTGGCAAGTATTATAAATAACTGTCGAGGCAAAGATCCTCTCTGGTTGACACAAGACACTTGTTTTACCTCGCGGGCACCCCCGTGTGTATTCAGACGGTAAGCATCGCCAGAGATTAGGGCCTCACTCCCTCCTATCCGAGATAACTACTTCAGCCCTCATCCAACACCCGTTCTGCCAGTCACATCTGTTAACGGTCTGTAGCTTACGACTGGAACGAGCTACAAAAAAAACAGTCAAACTACAGTTTTATCTCAATTTCTTCATTCAAAGACTCAATTATGAACACTCACAACAGTTGTGGCTGCTTCGCGTGATGTATTGTTCTCTCTACCTTATTGCCTTTTGTGCTGTTGTCTGTGCTCAATGTGTGTGCCATGTTTTGTACTGCTACCATGTTGTGCTGCTGCTATGTTGTGGTCATGTGTTGCTGCCATGTGATGTTGTTGTCTTTAGGTCTCTTTATGTAGCATTGTAGTTAATCTCTTATCGTGATGTGTAAATAAGAATTTGTTCATAACTGACTTGCTTAGTTACATAAAAGTTAAATACAAATAATAAAAAAACAATTGAGTGCAATAGGCATACGGCTACTACACCTTGCTGACCCAGGCACAACTTGCTGACTGATCAATCAGCACCTCTTACACATTTTAAATAAACAAATTAATAGCTTCCAAAAATCACTGTAACCTACCTACAAATCAAATCCTATGTTGAAAAAAATATACAAATATTCGATAATGTTGTCCTTATGCACGTTATTACGGTGTATTACGGTACACTAACGTTACGGTAGCTTTTCTATCGCGGTAGGAATATTGCGTGATACGGAAACGAGGTCACGGGAAATGGACTTCACTATCTTTGCATGACTTCAGAGGTTGAAACAGAGAGCAAACGCAGGCAAAACATTGCTTCTTTATCGGGATCTTTCGACAGATCGAATGTAAGTAATTAACCAATAGTATAAAGCTCACTCGAATGGCCGTGTAATAACTTGTACTCTCACTGTAAATGCTGCTCCATCCTAGCTTTATAGATGATTAGGACTGTCTTTTGGGATTCTGTCCTTGTCTGGGATACTAGCTAGCTTGTAACGTTAGGTGACATTCTAAGGTCACGAGGACAAATAACTTGCAATAAAAAAACATACATTAACACAAAGCAGTGACTGTAAATTATTGTCAAACGCCGTAGTTTAAAATGCCACATCAAGCCACCGGGCTGAAGCTCTAAACTCTGGGTCCATCCCTCGTCTACTGTACTGCAGGAAGTTGAATAGTAAACTCAAATGTATAAGTTCAAGGCATGTTCCTGCTTTGTGTCACGTAGCTCAGTAGCGTTATGTGGCAAAGTGACATTTGTTATAAGCAATGCATCTGAAATATAAATGTATTATGATTAAATTAGTATCTTTGCAGTGCCTTCAGAAAGTATTCAGACCCCTTGACTTTCCACATTGTTATGTTAGCCTTATTCAAAAAATTTATAACAAAAAGATCCTCAAATCTACACATAACAAAGCGAAAACAGGTTGCTAGAAAATTTTGCAAATGTATTACAAATAACCTCCCTTTTTACATGTATTCAGTCCCTTTGCTATGAGACTCGAAGTTGAGCTCAGGTGCATCCTGTTTCCATTGATCATCTTTGAAACATTTCTACAACTTGGAGTCCACCTGTGGTAAATTCAATTGATTGGACATGATTTGGAATGGCACACACCTGTCTATATAAGGGCCCACAGTTGACAGTGCATGTCAGAGCAAAAACCAAGCCACGAGGTTGAACGAATTGTCGTAGAGCTCCGAGACAGGATTGTGTTGAGGCACAGATCTGGGGAAGGGTACGAAAAAAATTCTGCAGTATTGAAGGTCCCCAATAACTCAGTGGCCTTCATCATTCTTAAATAGAAGAAGTTTGGAACCACCAAGACTCTTCCTAGAGATGAGCAATCGGGGGAGAAGGGCCTTGGTCAAGCCCGATGTTCACTCTGACAGAACTCTCTCTAGAGTTCCTCTGTTGATAAACCTTCCAGAAGGACAACCATCTCTGCAGCAGTCCACCATAGTGGCCAGACGGAAGCCACTCTTCAGTAAAAGGCAAATGACAGCCCGCTTGGAGTTTGCCAAAAGGCAGCGAAAGACTCTCAGACCATGAGAAACAAGATTCTCTGGTCTGATGAAACCAAGATTGAACTCTTTTGCCTAAATGCCAAGCGTCACATCTGGAGGAAGCCTGTCACCATCCCTACGGTGACGCATGGTGGTGGCAGCATCAAGCTGTGGGGATGTTTTTCAGTGGCAGGGACTGGGAGACTTGTCAGGATCGAGGGAAAGATGACCGGAGCAAAGTACAGAGAGATCCTTGATAAAAACCTGCTCCAGAGCGCTCAGGACCTGACAGGCACAACGGTTCACCTTCCAACAGGACAACAACCCTAAGCACACAGCCAAGACAATGCAGAAGTGGCTTTGGGACAAGTCGCTGAATGTTCTTGAGTGGCCCAGCCAGAGCCAGGACTTCAACCTGATCGAACATCTCTGGATAGACCTGAAAATAGCTGTGCAGCGATGCTCCCCACCCAGCCTGACAGAGCTGGAGAAGATCTGCAGAGAAGAATGGTAGAAACTCCCCAAATACAGGTGTACCAAGCTTGTAGCATCATACCCAAGAAGAATCAAGGCTGTAATCACTGCCAAAGGTGCTTTAACAAAGTACTGAGTGAAGGGTCTGAATACTTATGTAAATGTGATATTTCAGTTGTATTATTTGTAAAAACCTGTTTTTGCTTTGTCATTGTGGGGTATTGTGTCTAGATTGAGGAAAACCAAATGTTTGTCAATTTTAGAATAAGGCTGTAACGTAAGAAAACGTGGAGGGGTCTGAATACTTTCCGAAGACACTGTACATTATATTTTATCAACAGTAGTGTGTATGACAATACTATAGTACCTACTGTAATTAGTGAGGGATAGAAGTTGGACTGTGTGTTATTCAAGCCAGTATTCCTTATGTCAGCCTCTCCTCCCAGCAGTCACCATGTCCTCCAACCAAGATATGCCAACATATGATGAGAATGAATCAAAATTTATGAGGAAAGCGAAGGAGTCTCCGTTTGTCCCAATAGGTAAGTGAAGAGCATGAATGATGTTGGTGGTTCCACCGCAGTGGAACCTTTTCATAGTGCATGTTTGATTGAATCCCAGTCAGTCATGGAATAAATTGTAATCCACTTTTCCAACCCTGGTTCTAAAGTTAGATATCATGCACCCAGACCATCATTGCATTTCCCATGTGTTTTTTTTACAGGCATGGCAGGATGCGCTGCAGTGGTCGCCTTTGGTCTGTGGAGGCTCAAGTCGCGGGGAGACACAAAGATGTCAGTCCACCTCATCCATATGCGTGTTGGAGCTCAAGGCTTTATAGTAGGCGCAATGACATTAGGTAAGTCTTAATCCAATATGTGCTGTATAACAGATACACAGGCCAAACAGCTAATATCTCTTAATCAATTTACAGGAGCAACATGTATCAAACAAGACTGTGACTGTGTTGTGCCCTTATACACGTACCACTACCATAAAATGAAACACTAACATGACTGTAATGTTTGTCTATTTGTAGGGGTGATCTACTCTATGTACAAACAATACCTTGCCCCCACGGACCCAGGTAAAGACAGCAAGTGAGCCTACTAGCCAATCAGCAAGTGACATGACCAGAAAACACTCCATGCCTGCCATTTCTGCATTCTACCCTTAGAAATAGAAATCATAGAATGGATTATATCTGTCAAAATAACATTCCATTCATGGCAAGTCATTTATTTTGGTGAGGGTGTCATTTAAACTAAGCAGCATTTTTATCTGGCAGTCACTTTGAAGAAGGTTAGTATATTTCAGAGGAAGTCGAGTGGCACATTCATTCTGTTTCAATCATTACCTCATTGCTAGACACCTGCTGTAAACCACCAGTAAAATGCCACCTTGAAGGCGACCAGCACACCCATAAACTCCTATAGCCGATCCACTCATTGACCATTGTCAGCCTGACCATGTAGTGTTATTGTTATTATATAATAAATAATATTGGTTATTTTCTAAAATCTACTTTGAATTATGAGTGAAGTTTTTATTTAATTAACAGGTACAGAAGTAGGTAAAAGGTTATTTTCAACTACCTATCCGCACACTACTAACTCTTCTAGGGGATGGATTGAAATTTACAGAATGGTTACCTGGAGGAAAATGGGGGAGGGTCATGCTTTTTCAATTTCAGTCAAGTGGAGGGTTTAGTATTTTTTGTATTAACTCTAGTCCAGAGGAGGGTCATGTAATTGATGAAATTTCAATATTTTTCAGTGTTCTTGAATTTGTTGCTTATTAGGCTATATATCCATGTGTGCCTGGATGCGCAATGTCAAGTGTGCTTATAGGCTATTTAGTGTGGTGACAATCATATGATCTATAGCCTATAGGCTACGAAGTGCATGCTCGGAGAAGCAAAGAGCAAAGTTACATTTCTAAGAAAGCTGCTGGGATGGTGTAAATACAATTAGGCTGCAATAGATATTCCAACCCTGAGTCCTGGCCAGCTCTTGCTGATCAAAAACTTCATTCATAGTCTTAATGTTAATTGGACTTAACTAACAACAAGAGAGCTTTGTGTTGGAGCCTATTTACGAAAGAGGTAGGCGTACCTGTTTGACAGACAAAAATAGGCTATCCATAGATTTGTTGGTCTAAGGCACTGCACCTCAGTGCTAGAGGTGTCACTACAGACCCTGGTTCGATTCCAGGCTTTCCCATAGGGCAGTGCACAATTGGCCCAGTGTCGTCCGGGTTAGGCCGTTATTGTAAATAAGAATTTGTTCTTAACTGACTTAAATAAATATTTGTTTAAAAAACCCACCATGCACTCTTTAAATAACAGCCCTTCACTGTCACGGAGGTAAGCTAAGTTAAATCCAAGACTCGAATTGAGGGGTAATGAGAGGGTATGCCTACCTTTTATTTAAGAAAATGGCAAAAAGCATGATCTATAACAGCGCTTTGTTCCGTGATGCTTTATGCTGTAAAACACCCGGGAAAGACACGACTCCAATGCATATGGGAATATCATTGCCTCGTGTCTTTGACATTGAGCTACAACCTTCTATAGCCGAGAAGAAAAATAGACTTTGCTTGGGAAGTAATCTAATTCTGTTACTATCAATTGATTAAGCTATTCACTTTCTGTACAATAGATGTTTAAATCGGAGGGCCTGTTGTCCGGACCTCTCTATGGGGGTACCACAGGGTTTAATTCTCGGGCCGACTTATCTCTGTATATATCAATGATGTCGCTCTTGCTGCGAGTGATTCTTTGATCCACCTCTACTCAGACGACACCATTCTGTATACATCTGACCCTTCTTTGGACACTGTGTTAACAAACCTCCAAACGAGCTTCATTGCCATACAACACTCTTTCCGTGGCCTCCAACTGCCCTTAAACGCTAGTAAAACTAAATGCATGCTCTTCAACCGATCGCTGCCCGCACCAACCCGCCTAGCATCACCACTCTAGACGGTTCTGACTTAGAATATGTGGACAACTATAAATACCTAGATGTCTGAATAGACTGTAAACTCTCCTTCCAGACTCACGTTAAGCATCTCCAATCCAAGGTTAAAACTAGAATCGGCTTCCTATTTCACAACAGAGCCTCCTTCACTCATGCTGCCAAACATACCCTCGTAAAACTGACTATCCTGCCGATCTTTGACTTCGGCGATGTCATTTACAAAATAGCCTCCAAACACTCTACTCAGCAAATCGGATGCAGTATATCACAGTGCCATCCGTTTTGTCACCAAAGCCCCATATACTACCCACCATTGCGACCTGTATGCTCTCGATGGCTGGTCCTCGCTACATATTCGTCGCCAAACACACTGGAACCAGGTCATCTATAAGTCTTTGCTAGATAAATCTCCGCCTTATCTCAGCTCACTGGTCATCATAGTAACACCCACCCGTAGCACACGCTCCAGCAGGTATATTTCACTGGTCATCCCCAAAGCCAACACCTCCTTTGGCCGCCTTTCCTTCCAGTTCTCTGCTGCCAATGACTGGAACGAATTGCAAAAATCACTGAAGTTGGAGACATATCTCCCTCACTAACATCAAGCATTGGCTGTCAGAGCAGCTTACCGATCGCTGCAGCTGTACATATCCCATCCAACCAACTACCTACCTAATCCCCATATGTTTTTTTCCTGCTCTTTTGCACACCAGTATTTATACTTGCACATCCTGATCTGCACAGCTATCACTCCAGTGTTAATTGCTAAATTGTAATTACGTCGCCACGATGGCCTATTTATTGCCTTACCTCCTTACTTCATTTGCACACTGTATACAGATGTTCTATTGTGTTATTGACTGTACAATTGTTTAGCCCATTTGTAACTCTGTGTTGTTGTTTTTGTCACACTGCTTTGCTTTATCTTGGCCAGGTCGCAGTTGTAATTGAGAACTTGTTCTCAGCTGGCCTACCTGGTTGAATAAAGGTGAAATAAAATAAAAACCCAGACAGCTTTTAGGTAAACACTTATGACCAACTCTCGTTGAGTTAAGTTACAAAAGAAGAGTAGCCAGTCGTCAAAGCTTACATATTTCTGCATTGGTAGGCCTACTCTGTCTGGGGTGGAAAAGTAGACCCAACTTTTAAAAATACTATGCTCAGATCCCTATTGAATGTCGCAGATTTAATTGTTTGCCAACAAGACACACTGATTTAGCATTGTAGAAATAAGATAAGAATGGACAGAGAGAGGCCTGTAATTTGTGTGGTATTAAAAAATTCTGCTAATATGTAGAATTGCATGACATTTTTAGAAAAAGGCCAGTTTTTCTCAGACCTGCAAATACAATGATAGATCCATGCAATGCTTTTACTATAAAGACATTCATTCCACCCCTACTCTTGTCCACGGTGGTCTGCGAACCCACAACTTTCTGGCCTGTAGCCCTCTGTGCTATCAACTCCTGTGTTGCCATTTAATGCTTACAGGATGAAGAACAGTTTCTAAAACTGCTTATCTAAGGCTCTAATCTGTCCAGGAAGTGAGGGAAAATGGTAGGAATGTTCTCTGCTATCCACTTTGATTTAATTATTATTTTGGGTATAGGGGATGGTTACTTGTTTTTTCCCCCCAAGCGTTGGGGGAGGGTTTAGATAAAATATATTTTGCTGAAGGGAGAGCCATCCAATTTCATTTCAGAGCGGCCCGATTTTCTCCATGTAACCCTTACTATAAAGAACGTTCACTCCCTAAAGAGAAGTATTGACAACCTCATGAAGCTCAACGGGTCTTAAAGATTATATTTTCAGTGTCCGGACTGTTTAAAAAAATATATATAATGCCGTTAATGAGTTTGTACATAGGGAAATTAGTGAAAAGTATTTAATGATTTATCTTTGGAAAGTGACAAAAAAACAATGTTATTTTATATGGCATGATGTCATTTTATTCATTAAAAATGTATGGTACCAGCGAAACTCAACAGCCACAAACTGTTGATACTTTAGTTTTCTTTGAAAAAGATATATAAAAAATAAAGTCAAGATATCTATGCGATTGTTAAATTGACCAAATACAAATGCTGGCTTTACAGTACATATAATTCCACATTAAAAATAAATGTCATATCTAAACATGTAAACCATACAAGTGAATGACTTCTGTATGAACATTTCATAATTAAAACAATCCAGGGTAATGACTTCACTAAAGTGATGTGATCATGCACACGCAGATACCTTCTATTTATGATAGATCTACTCTCAAAATATCAGTCTATAAATATATGTAAATTTTACAATGGTCATCAGGAGCTGTATTTAGCAGTGACACCTCTAACTTCATAGACCGCGTCAAGAAGCAGAAAAGGCCTGCATCTTTCATTATATTGGGCTTTGGGTATGAATTTAAACTTCAACAGAATTTCAATGAGTAGAGCTTTGTGCTAACAAAAACACTGAATTCACAGAAAGAGGTCAGTACAATTGTTAGTATCACATTAACATTTTCCCTGATAAATTATTTTAAGGAAATGGGATAATTTGGGCATGTGGGCTGCTTTTATGCCTTTCACTGTAAAGCCAAAGCTTTAGTTTTACTGGGGTGCTTTGGAGGGAATGACCAAAATAGCAGGACATTTGTAGAAAATTTTAAATGACTACACCCAAAATCTAAAATATTTATCTATTAGCACCTTGAGTGTGAAACAGAGACACCCCGCCTCTGTTTTGTTAAAAAGCTGAGGGATGGGCCTGGAGAAATGTAACCACTTAAATTCATAGACCGCGCTATGGATGCAAGGACTGACCCTCCAAGATTTGATGTACTGTGTTCTGATGGGGTACGACTAAACTATGGTCATGAGGCATTTCTAAGTAATATTCTTCAAGAAACAATTGATATACAATGAGAATACAAAACATTAAGAACACCTGCTCTTTCCATGAAAGACTGAGCAGGTAAATCCAGGTGAAAGCTATGATATATTATTGATGTCACTTGTTAAATCCACTTCAATCAGTGTAGGACTTTTAGCCTTGAGATAATTGAGACATGTATTTTGTATCTGTGCCATTCAGATGGCGAATGCGCAAGACAAAATATTCAAGTGCCTTTGAATGGGATATGGTAGTAGGTGCCAGGCGCACCAGTGTCTGTCAAGAACTGCAGCGTTACTGGGTTTTTTACGCTCAAAGGTTTCCCATATGTATCAAGAATGGTCCACAAACCAAAGGACATTGAGCCAACTGTGGGAAGCATTGGAGTCACCATGTACCAGCATTCCTGTCCATGCCCTGACGAATTGAGTCTGTTCTGAAGGCAAAGGGGGTTGTGGGGAGGTCTTCCTAATATTTTGTGTACTCAGTGTATATCATTAATTTATACGCTCAAAAATGGATGTAACAATTGTGAATTGGCCCTTTAAGTGCTTGCTCTGATAAAGTCTTACGAAAATGAAGTTCTCTGTGTGTTCATAAATTTAAAAAATTCTACAACGTACATGCATATAAATTGGTGACAATTGCCTTTTTTGTAACAAACTCACTACACACAGTGTATTTCCCATATAAAATGATCACAGCTTTTCAAAGTCATAAAAATGCTGTTCCGTGAAAAAGCTGGCTCATTTGCAGAATTTTTATAGTGCCACGTTGATCAAGCATGCTCGACATGATAAAAACCAACAATTCATTGGGGTAAACTTGATCATAGGCCTAACCTTCATATAATGCCAATCATAGTTAGGCTACCTGCCTAGTGGAATGTCAAGTGAGGGGTTCAAGGCTTATTGTAAGGGTCAGATGATGAGGATGGGCACTTACGAAGGTCTGGCTGGCACTAAGGCACAGGAGGCGCACTGCATCCTCCATGTTAGGTCACCCCTGTGAATTCTCTCTAGCTACGGACTGTATCACTGTTAATAACCACTCCTCCAACGTGTTCTTCTTCTAATCTCTCCACCATCGTGTCGCTGTCCATGTCCTTCAGCAGGTAAATGTCATCGTTGCCAGTCAGCATCTGTTGAGAAGTGAAGAAGAGCGTGAGAGATGGTTAATCTCATGCAATGCGAGTTTGATTCTCTTATTACTGACTGTCATAAGCACTCGATTGGTAGGATCTCATTCATCAACTCATTAACCATTCCTGGGAAATGCTTAAGCAGTTGTATGTTGACTGTGCATAGGCTATGTACTGTAAGCAGCAAAGCCCTTTTCATCAAGTGATTGTGAGTGTTCAATGCAAATGTTGTAATCTATGGTGTCAAAAATTGACAAATGCAAAGAAATCTATCACTGACACCAACCAAATGTAGTGTCAAAAGTAGTGCTTACCAAGTTTTTCTCATTGGGCTTTCTAGGGCCTGGTGATATTTATTCAACATAAAATGTGGTCAGCCCAGTGCAATGTGTAGCTGCAGGAATATGGTTCATCGGGACTTTTATTATGAAGTGGTTGCTACAGACTAGCCCTGCTAGAGCTGCCCCGGTCAACTGTAAGTGCTGTTATTATGAAGTAGAAAAGTCTAGGCGCAACAACGGCTTAGCCGCAAATTGGTAGGCCACACAAGCGTATAGCGCGTAAAAATAGTATGTTCTCAGTTGCAACACTTTATTGAGTTCCAAACCGCCTCTGGAAGCAATGTCAGCACAATAACTGTTAGTCGGGAGCTTGATGAAATGGGTTTCCATGGCCGAGCATCCGCACACAAGCCTAAAATCACCATGCGCAATGCCAAGTGTGGGCTGGAGTGGTGAAAGCTCGGCGCCATTGGACTCTGGTGCAGTGGAAACGCGATCTCTGGAGTGATGAATCACACTTTACCATCTGTTAGTTCGATGGACAAATCTGGTTTTGGCGGATGCTGGGAGAATGCTACCTGCATCAATACATAGTGCCAATTGTAAAGTTTGATGGAGGAGGAATAATGGTCTGGGGCTGTTTTTCATGGTTCAGGCCAAGCCCCTTAGTGCCAGTGAAGGAAAATCTTAACGCTATAGCATACAATGGCATTCTAGACGATTCTGTGCTTCCAACTTTGTGGCAACGGTTTGGGGAAGGCCCTGTCCTGTTTCAGCATGACAATGCCCTATTATCAAGGGCTTATTATCATGTCAGCAGGATATTAATTTTCATTGTGCAAGATTAACTTTTCACATCTTAACCTGGAATAGGACTGCAATAATTTGAGAGAAATCAAATTCAAACTTAGTTCTCTCATTGACAAACATGAGAACAAGTCACACTTGCTCTGCTTGAGCATGAAAGATAGGATATCAAAAACGAATCCTCTCAAAAGGGAAAGAGAGGCCTCTGAACAGGAACAAGTGTATTTGTTGTCATTGGGGTTTACATAATGTCCGTTGTGCACAGCTGGTGCGTCATTTTCTGTTCAGGCTTCATTTTGTGTTCATTTCCCAATGATTCTACATGTTAAATCCAGGATATCTGCAGATTCAATTAAGTTGAATTTAAGACCTTATTAATGCTACTCGGAATGCAATTTAAATACAAATTTTAAGGTCTGCGTGCTCCATACACCTGCTAATATTCCCCTCTAGAAATGAGCCCATGTTGGCAAAAAAAGTAGTATTTTTGGGGCTAGCTCTTTCACCAAAGGCTTTAGCCTACATGGCTCATATTATCAGGCAGGTGTGCCATTTTAGCCATGAGCATTTGTCCTGTAGCCTAAGGAATTTAGTAGCATAGTGGCTATGCTATAGATGGCGGAAGCATGGGGTTGCCCATCTGCATTTGTTTAGGCTACCCCAATGGGCTAATTATTAGCTAGATTTCAAACTAAATGTTCAGAATTTTGGCTTCGATACCAATACCACCTTAATGTTCACTCAATAGAGTTAGGCTGAAATAAAAATGCCTTAAAGTCAAATTTACACTGGGTGTGCAAGCTTTTGATTCAGCACTGCTCATACAACAGAGTCAGCTTAACAAGGTCCTGTTGAGCAGTGAATTTGTAGAATCTGGTGCTAGAGTTGTGCTGAAATAAATGTCTACTCACCCAGTAGCTCTCCTGGAGGTATTATGATATAACATTTGAACATTAGCCTACAACCAGAAAGTTTAATAAAATAATTCCCTCATTCATTAAATCAGTTATCAAATAGCCATACTTCAAAGCAAGGTAGCTAAGCAGGAGGGCTCTAGACTGACTTTTTCCACTGCCAAGTAAGACACGAAAGAAGTTAGATGAAATAGCTCACATGTTCAGGGAATGCATAATGGATATTTTGATGTGCAACATGTCAAAATAGGATCCAGAATAATCAGATATCTTTTGAGAGATGAATTTGCCTGCATGTTTTGTGCATATTGGCCTAGGCTATATGCTACATAATTTATCACCTGAGGAAATGGGAAATCGAAAAACATTAGCAAGATTGCTAACTCTAAATATTATATGGTTTCTAGATAGCAATGCAATTGATCTAACAGTACATTTGATGTTCTACAAAAACTTTCCATTGGTAGACCTATATAGGCTACTTGATGCCTATTCACCACAAATGGCGCCCTCCACTCCATTTTGCCAGCACAATCTCAATTACATACTATGCTTATAAAGTGGTGTTATTTCCTCTATATTGACAGTTGAGAAATAATTGGTATACTCATAAAGCAGAGACGTTCCTCTTTTTAACAGTAAGTTGTTTTAAAAACTGTCTTTCCTGCAATTAGCCTACATTTTGAAATGTTGCTCATCTGTCAGTACGCTTGCGCCTATCAGAATGGATCTCTTCCTTTACTCCTTGTGCAAAGAGTGGAGCGGGAGTGAGAGCCAGCAACGAAACAAGGAAAGGGCAGATACTTTCATTGTGGGAAGCAGGTGAATGCACATTACTGTTGACCAAATAACGGTTTTAGAACCAAAATATCTGCAGGCATGTTGTGTAGCCAAATCACCGATGGAAGCAAAATTGTCAGCAAAGCAAAACTCTAGTCTTGGTGTCTATCAAATTGTAAAGGCTACCTTGTTATCTCCTCTGGCAACGGACCGACGCGCACTGGCACACGCAGAGGCGCACACGTGGATAGTTCTCTAACATCTTGAAAGTGCGCCTTGAGTATTATGACGTTCAAAAGGTTTTTTTGCCGTGGTGGCAACAATTAAGTAGCTGCACAATATAACGGAAACACTAGTCACTTCCTTCACATTTTTTAAGACCTTTGAAAACAGATAAATGAATTTAAGACTACGAACCTCCGGACACCCTGTGAATTGCCACCGTTCTTTGACAACCTGCAGGTTGTGTGCACAGCCAACATTTGTGTTGGTCTATCTTTTAAACAATGTCTTGTTCAGTTTTAGGTGTCATACTCTGGCTGTTCCTCTATGAACACAGAAGGTCCGTTGTTGCTTACCCTGCTGGCCAGACAGGACACGTCCAGACAGGAGACCCCCAGGGCTATCAGACAATGCCACACCTGTGGACACACACAAAGAGGGTAGGAGGTCAGAAAAGGGTCATTGTACTTCCTATAATAGTTTACAATGAATCTTTCCAAACCCTGCATTCAGTATTCAGCATTGAAAAGTAATCACCTCATTCTGGTGTTAATATACAGTGTTGTGTGCTAATCTAGCCCGGTCCATGGTGTTATAATGACTGCTATAAAAACTCACCAGGTAGCCCACAAAGCATAGGTATGCTATACAAAGAAAGCCCGCCAGCACATAGAGAGCCACACTGCTTAGGCTGGTCACATAGACCACCACAAAGTGCATGTTGATGGCACAGACCACCAGGATGACCACCCCTCCGCCTATCTTCCACACCCTGAGGAGCACAGGCACAGCTGAGATGGTAAGTTGGCACAATGATAAATTGTCACCGTCATCACATGTATGACATCATTTCTCTATCATTGCAAATACAGAAAATCTAACTGCATCCACAATGGCACCCTTATTTCCTACAGGCCCTGTTCAAAAGTAGTATATTATGTAGGGAATAGTGCTGAGCGATGAACCAAAATTTCAGGTGGGGTTCGGTTATTAAACAGCTAATTGACAGACGTCGGTTCAATTAGTTTCTCTAGAGAAATCAAGTAATTCACAAGATAAATTAAGTCAAGAACTATGTTGGATGCTGGTCTCATTGGAAGTTGTAGTTTTCATTCGGCAAATATTCAACCTAGCTCAACACAGAAACTTGGTAATTAACTATAATGAATGACCATAATCCATTGCGCCTGTTCTTTCTGGCCACAGAAAGAGGCGGATACACACAGACCATAGGAGACCGCATGAAAGAGGAATGACAACACAACGAAGAGAGGGACAGACAGTTTGTGAGGTAGCTCTACCTGATTGATAGTTTAGCTACTACTATCCTACCTAAATAGGATGACTTGTTCAATGGGAAGCACAGAAATAACAGATGGTTGCTTGAGCAGAGATGAGCTGGAGTCTCGTGTGGCTCAGTTGGTAGCATGGCGAGTGCAACACAAGGGTTGTGGGATCAATTCCCACGGGGACCAGTACAAAAAAAAAAAACGTAGCTTTCACTACTGTAAATCACTCTTGATAAGAGCATCTGCTAAAATAACTCAAATGTTCCACTATAAGTTCATGGTGTTTGCCTACAAAACAAAAAGAGGAACTGCCCCTTCCTACCGTCAGGCTATGCTCAAACCCTTAATCTCAACCCGAGCACTCCGTTCTACCATCTCTGGTCTCTTGGCCCTCCCACCGATAATGGGAGGGCAGCCCTCACTCTGCCCAATCTCTTCTCTGTCCTGGCACCCCAATGTTAGAACCAGCTTCCCCCTGAAACTAGGACAGGAGAGTCCCTTCTCATCTTCCAAAAGCACCTGAAACCATTACTCTTCAAATAATATCTTAAATAATCTCCTCCTCACCTCAACTACTATGCCTGTAATATGTGGTTGTCCCACCTAGCTATCTTAAGATGAATCCACTCACTAACTGTAAGTCGCTCTGGATAGGAGTGTCTGCTAAATGACTCAAAATGTAAATGTAAAATGAGATGATGATTTAAAAGGAATTAAATTATAAAGTCATCAAATAAAAACTAAGTAATATACTTTAATACAATATTTCAGTTGTGTAAGTAATGTGAATACATTTTGGTTGAGAAGCAGTAATAGGCATTCACTACCATCATGGGGCTCTTATTGTTTTATTCTGTGTTGTTACAGAATTCAACCCACTGTCAGTGGCAGGAAAAATGCAGGTGATGGCTGAGGGAAGCTCTAAAATAATTTTTAAGTCATTATTTCAAAATGCATTTAATGTTTAAAATAATACTGATTATTTTTTAATAACCGAACCAACCTCAAAAAGCACTAATCGCTCAGCACAAGTAGAAAAGTAGGTTATATTTGAGACTCATCCCTGTCATCACGTCTATGAATTAATTGGTCTATCGGTGAAAACACAGAACCAATCGAAGTCATATAATAATAATTTGGTGGGTGCTTATATTTTTCATATTTTATGTACGTATGAATTATACGCATCTGTGAATCGGAAATGTGTTAGGTTTTTTTGCATATTACAACTCCCCTAAGAGTCAGGGTCAGCCATTATCAAAGGCAACCCTGGAGCAATTAAGGTTAGGTACCTTGCTCAAGGGCATATCGACAGATTTTTCACCTTGTCGGCTCAGGGATTCGAACAAGCGGTTACTGGCCCAACGCTCTAACCCCTACCTGGCAGGAGACCTGCCGCCCATCTCTGGGGTAGAGGGTTATGATGACTCACAGTCCATTAGCGAAGTCATTCATGATGGATGTCAGACTGGTGAAGGTCAGGATGGGGATCAGAGCAAACGGCAGCTATAGAACAAGGAAAGGCAGAAAGAACAGTTAAAACTGACTGCATTCAGTCCCCTTCTATACCTTTGAATACAAGTATCAGCATAACACCCTAAAAGACTCCCAGCCAGCCCTGATTAGCTGCACTGGGAGGACAGCAGTACCCAGTCTCCATGGTGTTCCCTCTCTAACCTGCATGTCCCCAGACCCAGCCTCTACTCTCTCTGACCTGCCCCCTTGTCTCCTCTCTCTGACCTGCATGTCTCCAGCCCTCATGTCTCCTCTCTGTCAAGCCTCCCTGTCTCCTCTCTCTCTTTGTCCTCCATGTCCCCAGACCTCCCACTCGCTCCGACCTGCATGCTCTGCAGCACGTTGAGGAAGTCGTTCATGCCCGTCAGGTGCTGCACGTCCTGGAAGATGGCCACCAGCAGGGTGGGGAAGATGGCGATGGAGCGGGTGAGAAGAACCCGTGCAAAACGGGACCAACGCAGATTCAAGAAACCCTGAGGCAGGGGCAAAGAGAGAGAAAACTAACAGTCAACACACCTACACAAAACCCATTATCACCCACACACACACACACTAATGGTTAACAATACAATTTGCAAACGCTCTCAAACACACAGAAAATGAGTATATCAGCACGTTCTCACCTCCATGACAAACTGGCCAGAGTAAGTGCCAGTCATGGTGGAGCTCTGTCCTGCAGCAAGGATCCCGATGGCCCAGATGTAGAGGGCTACAGGGCCAAAGAAACAACCCAGCACCACCCCCTGTATAGTCAGAGAGAGACAGACAGATACATACAGAAAGACAGTCCCCTTTATGGTTATGCATCTTATCAAGACCTAAATAAATGTTATTTCATGACAAATTTATTGACAGATCCTGTCATTTCCTATCACAGGAGCCATGTAGACTGTTGTTAATCCATTAAAGACGTACCCCCTTGTAGATGTCCACCTGTAGCCTGCTGTTGTCCAGGGGGAAGAGGTCTGTGTGTGGACTGTCTGATGCATTGCACATTGCATTCTGTGACACACAGAGAAGAGCAGCAGCACATCACAAACAAAGGACGTCACTGATTTAGAGGTGCCATACTGGCCATGCTATATTACTATTTATAAACTGGGTGGTTTGAGCCCTGAATGCTGATTGGCTTATTGCCGTGGTATATCAGACCGTATACCATAAGTATGACAAGAGTTATTTTTACTCTTCTAATTAGGTTGGTAACCAGTTTATAATAGTAATAAGGCACATCGGAGGTTTGTAATATATGGCCAATATACCACGACTAAGGGCTGTGTCCAGCCACTCCATGTTGCGTAGTGCATAAGAACAGTCCTTAACCGTGGTATATTGGCCATATACCACTCCTCCTCGGGCCTTATTGCTTAAATAAAACATCTGTAAAGGAGTGTTACATTCTGAGACATAAGATGACATGCTGGGTCTGGTTAGTCATTATACCCACCACTTCAATGTTGGTTTTCTCGTAGAAGGCCTCGGCAAACACTGCTACAACGAAGACGTTGATGAGGAAGGAGATGAAGAGAGCGATAGCCGACTCGATGAAGTAGTATTTGTTGGCCTCCTTCACCTCCTTCTTGTTCCCACGATCTATTGACCGAGACTAGACGATAAAATATCATTCATATTATTTAAAATATAAAATCACAATTGCTGTGACATTGGACTTTCAGGTTGTTTGCCCCAAAAACTGTTGCAATGATTCTGTTCCAATTATTCTCAAAATGTATTCACTAATATTATATACAGTGCCTTGCGAAAGTATTCGGCCCCCTTGAACTTTGCGACCTTTTGCCACATTTCAGGCTTCAAACATAAAGATATAAAACTGTATTTTTTTTGTGAAGAATCAACAACAAGTGGGACACAATCATGAAGAGGAACGACATTTATTGGATATTTCAAACTTTTTTAACAAATCAAAAACTGAAAAATTGGGTGTGCAAAATTATTCAGCCCCTTTACTTTCAGTGCAGCAAACTCTCTCCAGAAGTTCAGTGAGGATCTCTGAATGATCCAATGTTGACCTAAATGACTAATGATGATAAATGCATTCCACCTGTGTGTAATCAAGTCTCCGTATAAATGCACCTGCACTGTGATAGTCTCAGAGGTCCGTTAAAAGCGCAGAGAGCATCATGAAGAACAAGGAACACACCAGGCAGGTCCGAGATACTGTTGTGAAGAAGTTTAAAGCCGGATTTGGATACAAAAAGATTTCCCAAGCTTTAAACATCCCAAGGAGCACTGTGCAAGCGATAATATTGAAATGGAAGGAGTATCAGACCACTGCAAATCTACCAAGACCTGGCCGTCCCTCTAAACTTTCAGCTCATACAAGGAGAAGACTGATCAGAGATGCAGCCAAGAGGCCCATGATCACTCTGGATGAACTGCAGAGATCTACAGCTGAGGTGGGAGACTCTGTCCATAGGACAACAATCAGTCGTATATTGCACAAATCTGGCCTTTATGGAAGAGTGGCAAGAAGAAAGACATTTCTTAAAGATATCCATAAAAAGTGTCGTTTAAAGTTTGCCACAAGCCACCTGGGAGACACACCAAACATGTGGAAGAAGGTGCTCTGGTCAGATGAAACCGAAATTGAACTTTTTGGCAACAATGCAAAACGTTATGTTTGGTGTAAAAGAAACAGCTCATCACCCTGAACACACCATCTCCACTGTCAAACATGGTGGTGGCAGCATCATGGTTTGGGCCTGCTTTTCTTCAGCAGGGACAGGGAAGATGGTTAAAATTAATGGGAAGATGGATGGAGACAAATAGAGGACCATTCTGGAAGAAAACCTGATGGAGTCTGCAAAAGACCTGAGACTGGGACGGAGATTTAACTTCCAAAAAGACAATGATCCAAAATATAAAGCCAAATCTACAATGAAATGGTTCAAAAATAAACATATCCAGGTGTTAGAATGGCCAAGTCAAAGTCCAGACCTGAATCCAATCGAGAATCTGTGGAAAGAACTGAAAACTGCTGTTCACAAATGCTCTCCATCCAACCTCACTGAGCTCGAGCTGTTTTGCAAGGAGGAATGGGAAAAAAATTCAGTCTCTCGATGTGCAAAACTGATAGAGACATACCCCAAGCGACTTACAGCTGTAATCGCAGCAAAAGGTGGTGCTACAAAGTATTAACTTAAGGGGGCTGAATAATTTTGCACGCCCAATTTTTCAGTTCTTGATTTGTTTGAAATATCCAATAAATGTCGTTCCACTTCATGATTGTGTCCCACTTGTTGTTGATTCTTCACAAAAAAATACAGTTTTATATCTTTATGTTTGAAGCCTGAAATGTGGCAAAAGGTCGCAAAGTTCAAGGGGGCCGAATACTTTCGCAAGGCACTGTATGTCATAGTGAAGGTCTATGATGGCTCTGGGGCGGCAGGTAGCCTAGAGGTTACAGAGGAGAGCCAGCAACCGGAGGCAGGAAGTGAGCTGGCAAACTGGAGGATTGCTGGTATCAAATCCCAGTTTTCATGGGCACACAAATTCAAAATAATGTATGCAATTGCAAAATCAAATGCTTCCAACCAAAAGATTCACCTTACCTTGATACTTAAAACCTAAATCGATGCAGTCAGTGGTTCTTCAATAATTATGCATTCGGTGTCCAGCTGATTAGTAAAGCTGTGATATTTTCACATCATCTGATCCAAGAAGGAATTTTCCAAATGACAATCAAGAGACAAACAGCTGTTGTGAAGGCACATGTGATGCAACAACAGCACAAGTGCTGGAAAAAAAAGAGTTTGCGAGGAATGTCCAGAACAGGTATTCCCAAACGGGGGTACCCCAGTTGCCATCGGGTGTACGCCAAATAAAAATGTGATTCACATTTTCAAACAGTCCATTTAGATTTTCCAACGGGTTTATACATTTGAATGAGGTTTTATTTCCTCGCCTGAGTAGCCTCATTTCACTGCCAAAAATAGTGAAATGAGCGAAAAAACAACACAATGTCGAATACGGGTAGCCAAGTCCAATAATTAACATCCAATCACATTAAACCGTTACTCTCTCGCGGGAATTCCAAAAGTAGCTGCTGCTCATTCCGCTTGCTTGAAAACTGATAAATTGTAAAAATAAATAATTAAAAAGTAAGGCCCGAGTCCATAGAGACACATACCAGCTCTACTGGTAGTACTGCTACGACCAGCAGTACTACACCTGTCGACGACACAAGTTGTTCTGCTTTCACAAGCACATCCAATGCTAGCATCAGTAATTCTACATGTGTTGTTAGCATAGCTAGCATGGACACTGACAGTTGTGAATCTGATGCAGCCGAAGAGCTACTGCCCCCTTACCCGGGAAAGCCCCGAACAATAGACAAGGACGTTGGACCATCGAAGAGGCGCAAATATGATGAGAACTACATTGATTTGGGGGTCACTTATATAGGGAGTAGTGCCTTTCCTATGCGCAAAAGTACTATCTCACAACTCAATAAAACCTTCACTATTGCGCAGACATTTAGAAACAGAACATGCCAATTTCAAAAATAAGCCACGGAAGTTTTTTGAGCGTGAATTAAGATGACTTTCAAGTAGTAAGACATGTATAAAAGCAACAGATACCATTAATAAGGGGCTAGAAGTGTCTTATATGATGATCTACCAAGTGGCTAGGACAGGAAAGCCCCATTCTATTGTGGAGGACTTAATTCCTCCTGCTGCGGCGGATTTGGCTGGGACAATGCTGTGGGAAAAAAACTATACAGACAATGCCTTCATCAAACAATACTGTTTCCAAACACAGTGACATGGCAGGAGATGTTTTGAAACAATTACTGCTTAGCATACAAGCGAGTGAATTCTATGCATTAAAGCTGCTTAAGTCAACAGACGTGGCGGGCCAGGCACAGCTCCTTGTATATGTTCATTACGCTTATGGGGGGTTCAGTTAAGGAAGACATCTTCTTCTGCAAACCAGGACAGGAGGGGATCTTTTTAAAGTACTGGATAGCTTTGTGACATCAAATGGACTTTGCTGTTCAAGATGTGTTGGTATCTGTACTGATGGCGCAAAAGCCATGACAGGGAGACATAGTGGAGTGGTAACGAGCGTGCAAGCAGTTGCTCCCGATGCCACTTGGGTACACTGCAGCATCCACGAGAGGCTCTTGCTGTCAAAGGAATGCCTGACAGCTTGAAATACGTTTTGGACACTACAGTGAAAATGGTTAACTTTGTTAAAGCAAGGCCCCTGAATTCTCGTGTATTGTCTGCACTATGCAATGATATGGGCAGCAACCCGTAACGCTTTTACAACATACAGAAGTACGCTGGTTATCAAGGGGCAAAGTATTGACATGTTTTGTTTTTTTTTTAAATTGAGAGACAGGCTTAAAGTTTTCTTTACTGACCATCATTTTTACTTGTCTGATCACTTGCATGATGACGAGTTTCTCACAAGACTGGCCTATCTGGGTGATGTTTTTTCTCACCTGAATATAGGATTACATGGACTCTCTGCAACTATATTCAATGTGCGGGACAAAATTGAGCCTAAGATTAAGAAATTAGAGCTCTTCTCTGTCTGCATTAACAAGAACACACAGGTCTTTCCATCATTGATTTTTTTTGTGTGCAAATGAACAAGCTTATGGACAATGTCAAATGTGATATAGCGAAGCACCTGAGCAAACTGGGTGTGCAATTACGCAGGTACCTTCCCGAAACGGACGACACAAACTGGATTATCCCTTTCATGCCCTGCTTCCTGTCCACTTATCGATATCTGAACAAGAAAGCCTCATCGAAATTGCAACAAGCGGTTCTGTGAAAATGTAATTTAATCAGAAGCCACTGCCAGATTTCAGGATTGAGCTGCGCTCAGAGTATCCTGCCTTGGCAAATCATGCTGTTAAGACACTGATGCCATTTGCAACCACGTACCTATGTGAGAGTGGATTCTCAGCCCACACTAGAATGAAAACTAAATACAGGCACAGGCTGTGTGTGGAAAATGATTAAAGACTGAGACTCTTTCCAATACAACCCAACATTGCAGAGTTATGTGCATCCTTTCAAGCACACCCTTCGCATTATGCTGAAGTGAGTTATTCACAATTTTCAATGAACAAATAAGGTTTTAAATGTAAGATGGCTAAATAAATAGCAAAATAATTGAATATTATTATTTGTGCCCTGGTCCTATAAGAGCTCTGTCACTTCCCACGAGCCGGTTGTGACAAACTCATACTCATTCTCATGTTTAATTAATGTATCGTATAGTGTGTGTGTGTGTGTGTGTGGCAGGCTTACAATGATGGCAAAAAACAACTGAGTGTCAGCTGACCCTGGTGATAGAGGGGATACACAGCTCGAGGTTGAATGTTTGAACGGGTACGGGACTATAAAAAAGTTTGGGAACCACTCGTCCAGCATATTTTGGAGTCTCATTCATTACGCAAGTCAAGACAGTTGTGCCTGGTTCTACCTTGGCTCAAAATATCCCTAGCAAATTGATATGGATCTGTTGTTGTCTGCTTGATTTACAGAAGCATCGTGTTAGATTTAATAGAGAACGCATCAAGGTAATGAGTTCATATGAGTCTGCTGTGTGCAATTGTGTAGTGATGGGTTTGGATTTCTGAGCTTTAACTATTATTAATCATAAGATCTAATAGAGACATGAGGGGTGCAATAGTTGAGGGTTTACACCATGAGTTGTCTGTAGGAGGAAGGGTTATGGTGGGTGGGAGGGGCTGAGTGCAGGGGAAACGGTCACACGCACGTGGCAGTACTGATAAGGGGAGAGAGCCGTGGATGAGGGGGTCGAGGTCAGGTCAGGTTAAGGGAAGAGGAACCGTTTATTTCCCATATCACTTAGTTTCCTACCTAGTAATAAAGCAATGTTTAGCGAGAAGGAGGAGACCCCACCCAAAGTGGGGTACATATACCACCACTATTGTAACCATGTCTTTGTCGATTCACCTGTTCGATCCTTTGGGAAGAATACATTTGGTTTAAGCCTTCATAGTCCGTCGAGTTCTTACACTGATAATTAGAACCTAACAGTAGGATAGACCAGGGGTTCCCAAACTTTATCACCCCCTTCCAGCATTGGGCAACATCCTGCACCCCCGCTGAGCATGAGTCACGCCTATTTATATGGGTAAATGCACTGTTCATAACACAAACTCTTCACAACCCACTTGTTGGTGGAGAGAATTTTTCAGGTTAAAGCTCATTTCATGCTATTCTACATATTTTGTCATGGGATGCAAAAAAAAAAATCTGCAATTTTAAATCAAGTTTTCTTGCAATTCAATACATGTTGCCATGTCTAATGTGTCACTAAAAGATACTAAAAAATAGCACCAATATCTATGGTCTAAAAAAACATTAGCTGACATGGGCCAGTTAATCTGGACATTTCTGACAAGTTATAAATAGCTCTCCAAGGTCTGCAATGACTGACATGATAAGAGGAACTGATTCCAATTTCAAAATTATACCTTGTGCATTCTACTACTACAACTTTCAAGAGTAAGTTTAAAGCCAGACTGAGTTCCTTTAACCTCTTAGATGTTGATTTCCACAGACAGAGTTCCTTTAACCCCGCGCACAGTTTGGGATCCACTGGGATGGAATATTGCGCAAAACCAAACCATGTTCCTATGATTTATTCTGGATATAATGACAAATTATACTGAACAAATATGTAAACATTCTTCCACTGCAAATCTACCATTCCAGTGTTTTACTTGCTATATTGTATTTACTTCGCCACCATGGCCTTTTTTTTGCCTTTACCTCCCTTCTCACCTCACTTGCTCACATTGTATATAGACTAATTTTTCTACTGTATTATTGACTGTATGTTTGTTTTACTCCATGTGTAACTGTGTTGTTGTATGTGTTGAACTGCTTTGCTTTATCTTGGCCAAGTAGCAATTGTAAATGAGGACTTGTTCTCAACTTGCCTACCTGGTTAAATAAAAGGTTAAATAAAAATAAATTGCAACAATTTCAAAAGGTTTTTATTAAGTTACATTTCATACGAGGAAATAAATCCATTAGGCCCTAATCTATGGATGTTACATGACTGGGAATAGAAATAAGCATCGGTTGGTCACGGATACCTTAAAAAAAAAGGTCCCCACAAATAGCCTCAGGATATCGTCACATTATATCTGTGCATTCAAATTGCCATCAATAAAATGCAATTATGTTTGTTGTCCGTAGCTTATGCCTGCCCATACCATAAACCCACCACCACCTTGGGGCACTCTGTTCAGTGTTGACATCAGTAAACTGCTCGCCCAAACGATGCCATACATGTGGTCTGCGGGTGTGAGGCCTGTTGGGCGTACCGACAAATTCTCTAAAATCACGTTGGAGGCGGCTTATGGTAGAGAAATTAACTTTAAATTATCTGGCAACAGCTCTGGTGGACATTCTTGCAGTCAGCATGCCAATTACAAGCTCCCTCAAAACCTGAGACATCTGCACATTTTAGAATGGCCTTTTATTGTCCCCAGCACAAGGTGCACCTGTGCAATGATCATGCTGTTTAGATCAGATTCTTGATATGCCACACCTGTAAGGTGGATGGATTACTTTTGGCAAAGTAGAAATGCATATGCATAATGTGCATATGGAACATTTCTGGGATCATTTATTTCAGTTCATGAAACATGGGACCAAAACTTCACATGTTGCATTTATATTTTTGTTCAGTGGGCTTATTCACAATATGTTCTGGTAATTAAATAACATGACAAATACATTTTGTTTTCCATGTTACACCTGCAATTTAAACAATACGAGGGGCTTAAAGACGACAACTTGAATTTGGAGCTCAGAAATTAAAATACTCAAATAGGCCAGCCTTAAAAATTAGACATTGTTGCTTGAAAAGCCCTTGTAATTATTGGAGACAATTTATAAGTCATAATTAACACCCTTATAATTATCTGTAATGAGAGAGATGTCGCCACTTTCGTTTGTTTCCTGCTACTTCAATTGAAGGGTGGCAGGGTAGCCTAGTGGTTAGAGCGTTGGACTAGTAACCGGAAGATTGCAAGTTCAAACCCCTGAGCTGACAAGGTTCAAATCTGTCATTCTGCCCTGAACAGGCAGTTAACCCACTGTTCCTAGGCCGTCATTGAAAATAAGAATTTGTTCTTAACTGACTTGCCTGGTAAAATAAAAGGGTGTTACTCTACTCTGTTGAGGTAAAACCATGTGCGGTTATTATGAGGACGACAACATCCAATGTTGGCTTCAACTTGGCTTTCCATACAAATCCTTCCGTTTAAAAAAGCAACCTTTTTGGTCACTTTCTCATTATAAAAACAGCGACTGTGAGATTAAAAATGGTGAGATTAATGCTACCGTTTTTTATGTGTGCCTGCGTCTGCCATAGTCTACAGAAAATAAATGCATGCATCCAATCTATTTCGTCAGGCAATGTCCACATTATTCTCACATTTAATCATTTGAATATCAATACATTGGCAAGGCCTACAAAATGCATTATTCTTAAAGTGATAATGGTCTACTTTTTCTGACACTTTTAGCATGTTTTTTTTTTGGGGGGGGGGGGGTGTCTGTATTAGGCCCTATATAACATTGAGGTCCTTGAACATTACAATTAAGTATTTTAAAAGGTCCATGAAAGTCCTTGAAGTTGACCTATCGATGTCTGTATGAACCCTGCTTAAAGGATGTATAGTCCTAGGCCTATATTGTTGTATAGCTGGAGTTATGGGCCAATTTGCATATATTCATTCCTCTAAGTACATATGTGGAACTGCATGAAAATCTTTTTTATTTACGTTTCAAAGCATTTTTTAATGTTGATCCCAATGTCACACATTGGCCCCATTATTTATAGAAAGACCCTTACGTAAGCCTATGTATGTCTATCTTTCGGAGGCGTTGGGTTAAAAGCGGAAGTCAAATTTCGGTTGGCCCTTGTTTGGTCTTAAGTCATAGTGAAGGTCTGATTCCTTGTACTATGTCCCAATTACTTATTTGACTAAACTGTACTGTCACAGTAAAGGCATTTAGCTCTTCTTACACTATGGGCCGTACGCACCCTCTGTTGCGCCTTGCGGTCGGATGCCACAGTTGCCATACCAAGAGGTGATGCAGCCAGTCAAGATGCTCTCAATGGTTCAGCTGTATAACGGAGGATCTGAGGGTTCATACTATGTCAAAGCAGGTCTTTGACTCCCCTGCACCATGTCATAATGCAAGAGACCTACCTTGACGAGAGCTGAGTGCAGGTAGATGTTGTGGGGCATGATGACGGCTCCTACGATGCCCACAGCCTGCTCCATCTGGGCAGGACCACAGCCCTCACAGTACGGCAGAAACATCCCCTTCAGCAGCTCCCCCTGGTCCGGACGCACCATTACATACTACAGGCACATACAAGAAAAGACAGTCAGATACACATACGCAGAAACAAAAACCTACCAAATTCTATCAAAGCTACGGTATATATTATCAACCACGGGAGAAGTTGGAAAGTGTTAATGATCAATACAGAGAAAAAAACTTGTTCTTACCTCATACCCAAAGCTTACAGCCATGATTGTAATGAGAAACCCAAAGAAGGCTTCAAGTTTTCTCAGGCCTAAAAAAGTTGAAAATCACATTGAAACACACCCAGGCAGAAATTGATACACACCAGTACCCAAGAACCATTACATCACATACACATCTTGGTGTGCGTCAAAGAAACACTCACCATATTTATCTAGAAAGAGGAACACAAAGGTGTCAATGATGGTGATGAGGACACCTCCCCAAAGTGGAATCCTGGTAGATGGCAAACAACAATGTTAGTTTGAGTCCAATAAATTGACCTCTAGAGTGGCCGTTTTATGCCTATGTCTACATCCCAAAAGTCACTGCATGTCTGCATCTCCACTTTTGACCAGAGGCACCCTATTCCCTATATTGTGCACTACTTTTGAACAAAGGTTATACAGTGCATTCATTATACAGTGCATTCAGACCCTTTGACTTTTTCCACGTTTTTTGTTATGTTACAGCCTTATTCTAAAATGGGTTAAATCGTCCGTCCGTCCCATCTCCCTGACCCAGTCTGTAATACCTACATGTTTCAAGCAGACCACCATAGTCCCTGTGCCCAAGAATACCAAGGTAACCTGTCTAAATGGCTATTGCCCCATAGCACTCACATATGTAACCATGAAATGCTTTGAAAGGCTGGTCATAACTTACATCAACATCCCAGACACCCTGGACCCACTCCAATTCGCATACCACTCCAACAGATAACACAATCTCTATTGCACTCCACACTGCCCTTTCACACCTGGATAAAAGGAATACCTATGTGAGAATGCTGTTAATTGACTACAACTCAGTATTCAACACCATTGTGCCCTTCAAGCTCATCACTAAGCTAAGGACCCTGGGATTAAACACCTCCCTCTGCAACTGGATCCTGGACTTCTTGATGGGCCGCCCCCAGGTGGTGAGGGTAGGCAACAACATATCTGCCACGCTGACCCTCAACACAGGGGCCCCTTAGAGGTGAGTGCTTAGTCCCCTCCTGTACTCCCTGTTCACCAATGACTGCATGGCGCACAACAACAAACACAATCATTAAGTTTGCCGATGACAACGGTGGTAGGCCTGATCACCGACAACGAGACAGCCTCAGGGAGGTCGTCAGAGACCTGGCAGTGTGGTGTCAGGACAAAAACCTCTCCCTCAACGTCAGCAAGACAGAGGCGCTGATTGTGGACTACAGGAAACGGAGGGCCGAGCACGCCCCCATCCACTGGGCTGTTGTGAGCAGGTCGAGAGCTTCAAGTTTCTTGGTGTCCACATCACTAAGGAACTATCATGGCCAACAAACATCAACACAATAGTGAAGAGGGCATAACAACACTTCTTCCCCCTCAGGAGGCTGAAAGGATTTGGCATGGGCCCTGAAATCCTCAAAAGGTTCTACAGCTGCACCATTGAGAGTATCTTGACTGGCTGCATCACGGCTTGGTATGGCAACTGTTTGGCATCTGACTGCAAGACGCTACAGAGGGTAGTGCGTACGGCCCAGTATATCACTGGGGCCGAGCTCCCTGCCATCCAGGACCTCTAGACCAAGCGGTGTCAGAGGAAGGCCCTAAAAATGGTCTAATACTCCTACCACCCAAGTCAGACTGTTCTCTCTGCTACCGCATGGCAAGTTGTACCGATGCACCAGGTCTGGAACCAACAGGACCCTGAACAGCTTCTACCTCCCAAGCTAGAAGACTGCTAAATAGTTCAAAAGTTAACTAATTTTCACTTTATCCCTACCTATACATACAGGTATTACCCCTGCATATCGACCCAGTACTGGTACCTTGTGTATATAGCAAACTCTTTGTGTTATTATTTTTCTATTTCTTCTACTATTTATATGTTTGTCTCTACATTGTTGGGAAGGTCCCGTAAGTTAGAATTTCACTGTTCGTCCACACTTATTTACGAAGCATGTGACAAATAGAATTTGATTCTTAGTGTAGTAAATTGTAGTCTAGTTGGGCACTGGCTGGTGGTACTGTAGCTACCTGCCAACAGAGAGGAGGTTGAAGGCAATGGCACAGCCAATGACCTCCTGCATGTCTGAGCCAATGATGGCCAGCTCCACCATCAGCCACAGGATAATACGAGGAACCTGGGAGTGAGGAGGGGATGGAGGTGTGAATAACAAGACTGGATATAACACGCCCAGCAACCACATTAAATTACATTAAACAAAACCAAACCCTTTTATATGGTGTTATCCCAGAGTGTGTATGAAGAACTGGAGTGTGTGTGTAAGGCGAGGGAGGGATACTCACAGTAGGGTACTGGCGGTTGCAGACCTCTGCTAGGTGCATCCCTGTGACAACCCCCAGGCGTGCAGCCAACCTCTGCAAGAGGAGGCCGATGATGGTAGCCCCTAACAATACCCACAGGAGCTGAAAGAGGGAGAACGGTACAATGGTAATGAAGCATGGGATTAAATGAGTCAATGAAAGAGATAACTAAGAGCAAAACGACCAGAAGGAACAGGGAATGCTGATTATAGAATTGAATGGAATAAAGTACAACTTCACTGTCAAACGGAGATAGAACTTTGCAGATTAAATCATTTTTTGCCATAGTTTTTGAGCATAGTACCCCTGCCGCGAGAGAGTGAGGTCACCCGTGGCTGATGTTGTGTCTGTGTTCACCTTGAAGCCAGCTTTAGCTCCAGACTGTAGATCAGACTCGATGTTCCCTGGGTCCAGATAGGCAATGCTCATCAAGAAACCAGGTCCCGTAAAGGCCCAGAGTTTACGGAAACTGAACATCTGAATGAGAGAATCACAAATAGCACAATTAACACCTGAAAATAAATCTTAGCGTGAAGTATTATCTGTCATTGAAGTTACAATGATTCATAATTTCTAAACTATTCTATAGTCAAAGCAACTTTGTGTATATCACTTTATACAGGTCATAAACTTAATGTAATAGGCTCTGAGGCCCTGTGATGTCACAGACTGAGGTAACAATAATCCCTGTGATGTCAGACAGATAACAATCCCTGTGATGTCATAGGCTCCATGACTCAATAATCATTGTGATGTCATACCTGGTGAGGTTATAATAACTCTTGTGATTCCATAGGCTCGATGACTCAATAACTTTGAGGTCAGAGTCCATATGCGGTCATGAAAGCCCTTAAATGCCATAGGCTCTGAGTTAATGCCGCGTTCAAAACATCTCAAACTTTCGACTTGGAAATAGAGCTCACCTTTATATTTCCAAGTCAAATGTTTGAGTTTCCTACTTGGAAAGTATCAGAATCAACCAATAGAAAGCTCTACGCAAAACAATATATGCACACTTTTAACTCTGAGGTTCTGAATTGTCTTGAAAGAACCATAGTATTCCTTGTGATGTCATAGAACCTGGGGGTCATAGGCTGTGTTAATAATCCCTGTGAGGTCATAAGCCATGTAATGGCCTCAGTACCTGGGTGACATCCTCTGGGATTGGCACCTTCTCCTCAAAGTATGTAGAGAAGGGCTCGTCGTCCGGGGCCCCAGACACTGTTGAGGATGGCGGAGAGATGGAGCTGTGCTGGTCCTGGGTGGTCTGGATAACCCCATTCTCCAGTGGAGGCTCCTCTGAAGAAAGGAGGGGGGGGGGAGAGGCAAAAAGGTCCCTCAACAATTTCAACAAAAGCAGCATGTTGCCTATACTTCATTCTGTTGACATGAAAACATCAATTGTGAGCATATGACCCTAAACAATATGAAGAGATTCTATTCTTCCCCCACTATTCCCATGACAAGCCATCTGTTCTATACAGCACCAGATAAAAGCAGACCTTCATTGGCAACCTTGCCAGAGTCAACAGATTGAAAGCTCTACTTTCATTCTCCACAATCATTTCTGTCATTAATGTCATAAATGCCTAGAAGGCAGCATTTGCCATTTTCAACAAGAAAGTGCCACATATAGCCCGGTACATCAAAGTCATGTGTAAAGAGTGCGTCAATCAATACTCTGAAATCAGCTGAGTCCACAGGAAGGACCCACAAACCTGTTTTGACACAATTTTAAACACTTCAGGTTAAAAAGTAAAAGTAGATGTAATGTCAACAATAGGTTAACGCAAGACGACGAAGGACACCTTTTTCTCTGAAGGCATTTGTCTACATAAATAGGCTATATCTAGGCCTAATTATACATCTAGAAAGTAAACAAAGAATAGTACTTCAATGCTATATATGCATTTCCTTAAAAGTTAAAATATTAACAGACTGATCAAACGACTGTTCACGACACGTGATATGAATAAATATTCATTGGTAGGCCTGATCACCGACGACGTTGAGACAGCCTATAGGGAGATCAAAGACCTGGCAGTGTGATGCCAGGACAGAGTATGTGAGCGGAGGGAGGAGTGGAGAGTGCCTAATTTGACTGGAGCGCAGAGCGAGTTTCCCCAAAGGCTAGAGCGTCTGCCTTGTCTGCCTTTTCGCCCGCAACAATTTTGGTCCAGTACCGCTCACTTCGCGAGTTCAGGGCATGCCCAGCCCAGCATGCATTTGTAGGCTACTTGGGTGCTGCTATAAGCCCATTGATTTAGCTACTGTCATGGAATTCGCTAAATATTTTCATAAAGAAACTGATAAAACACAAAGGTGCTTACAAAGATGAGGAGTAACAAGAGTAAGAGAGGGAGTGCGGTGATGTAGTGTCCACAACTAATGAATCATTGTGGAATCTGAAAAGACACATATCCTAAAAGCTTGATAGTGTACTACATGCATATGCTAACAGAAAGGAACGAGGTTGGTAGCTAGCTAAGTGAGTCATTGTAGCCAACCATTTATAAATGAAAAATCGGATCTCTTAAAAGTTTAGTTCATTTTCGTTCTATTATCTCCACACACACACACACATTGATTTTGGCCCAATAGACCTGACATATGACCTCTTTCAAGGAGCTTTCTGTTTTGATAGGGCTATTCTGCCTAAAAACCTTTAAGCCTACCATCCAGATTTTTTTTGTTTTAACTCTGCATCCCTGGCCAGTCAAGCAAGAGTGGCACGAAGGGTGTTAAGCATCCCTATTGGCTCTGCAAGAGTGGAGAAAGGGTATTCTCAGCTTAAGGCTCATGCAACATTGCATCAGCCTGAAGCTACAAACTCTGGTCAAACTCGTGTTTCTAAAAGTGAATTCAAAAGGCAACACATTTTTCGTTTCATTTTTAAAATTATTTTACCTTTATTTAAATAAGCAAGTCAGTTAAGAACATATTCTTATTTACATTGACAGCCTACACTGGCCAAACCCTAACCCGGACGGCGCTGGGCAAATTATGCGCTACCCTATGGGACTCCCAATCACGGCCGGTTGTGATACAGCCTGGAATCAAACCAGTGTCGGTAGTGACGCCTCTAGCACTGAGATGCAGTGCCTTAGGCCGCTGCGCTACTCGGGAGCCCATTTAATTCAAGGGTCATAGCCTATATGCACAATTTATAGACTATAATGATTTAATACAACAAAATGTGGCTTAAATGCTGAGTGCTTAATGTTACCACCAGCCTAGTGTGTCGCACAAACAAATGATTCACAATTAATTTCTTGTAGGCTATAGCCTTGAAATAGGCTAATATTATAGTCTAAATAATTCATTTTTTAGGCTACCTGTCTGGCTACTGACCTAGTGTTTATATGCTGTTTAATACGACATGTAGCCTATTTGAAATTATGAGCTCCTCTTAGTCACCTTTCCATGTTGCTTAATAAAATACTCATCATTCAAATCATATGGTTTGGTTTCAATACTTCAAAACCAAATGGCAGGTCTAGGTAGTTAAAAATAGATGGGAAGAACCTCTTAACTCCGCTCACATACTCTATGCCAGGACAACAACCAGCAGGACAAAAGAGCTGATTGTGGACTACAGGAAACAGAGGGCTGAGCACGCCCCCCATAGTGCTTCAAGTTCCTCGGTGTCCACATCACTAACACACTACATGGTCTAAACACACCAACACAGTCGTGAATAGGGCACGTCAATGCCTCTTTCCCCTCAGGTGGCTTAAAAGACTTGGCATGGGTCGTCAGATCCTCAAAGTTTTATAGCTGCACCACTGACAGCATCTTGACTGGCTGCATCACGGCTTGGTATGGCAACTGCTTGGCATCCGAGTGCAAGGTGCTACAGGTGGTAGTGCATACGGCCCAGGACATCGCTGGGGCCGAGCTCCCTGCCATCCAGGACCTCTAGACCAGGCCGTGTAAGAGGAAGGCCCTAAAAATGGTCTAATACTCCTGCCACTCAGACAGTTCTCTCTGCTACCGCATGGCAAGTTGTACCGATGCACCAGTTCTGGAACCAACAGGACCCTTCACAGCTTCTACCCACAAGCCATAAGACTGCTAAATAGTTAATAGCTTTTATTCCTAGTTTACTCCTTTTACGGAGTAGTTGCTGCCGTCTGGCCACTCTACCATAAAGTCCTGATTGGTGGAGTGCTGTAGAGATGGGAAAACATTCCAGAAGTACAACCATCTCCACAGAGGAACTCCAGAGCTCTGTCAGAGTGAAAATCGGGTTCTTGGTCACCTCCCTGACAAAGGCCCTTCTCACCCGACTGCTCAGTTTGGCCAAGTGGCCAACTCTAGGAAGAGTCTTGGTGGTTCTAAACGTCTTCCATTTAAGAATGATGGAGGCCACTGTGTTCTTGGGGACCTTCAAAGCTGCATACATTTCTTGATACCCTTCCCCAGACACGATCCTGTCTCGGAGCTCTAAGGACAATTCCTTCAACTTCATGGCTTGGTTTTTGCTCTAACATGCACTGTCAACCGTGGGACCTTATATAGACAGGTGTGTGCCTTTCCAAATCATGTCCAATCAACTCAATTTACCACACACACACAAGTATACTCCACAGGTGTGATTACTACCTCTGAGGGTTTAGAACTTGAGGTAGTTTAGAGCTTGACGGTACACTTTCCTTCTGTCAGCACATATCAAAGCTGCAGGCTAAGGTTAAAGCTAGACTTGATTTCCTCTATCGTAATCGCTACTCTTTCACCCCAGCTGCCAAACACACCCCGATTCAGATGCCCATCCAACCCGTGCTAGATTATGGAGACGTCATTTATAGATCGACAGGTAAGGGTGCTCTCTAGCAGCTAGATGTTCTTTATCATTCAGCCATCAGATTTGCCACCAATGCTCCTTATAGGACACATCACTGCGCTCTATACTCTTCTATAAACTGGTCATCTCTGTATACCCGTCACAAGACCCACTGGTTGTTGCTTATTTATAAAACCTTCTTAGGCCTCGCTCCTCCCTATCTGAGGTATCTACTGCAGCCCTCATCATCCACATGTTCTGTTCTGCCTGTCACATTCTGTTAAAGGTCTACAAAGCACACACATCCCTGGGTCGCTCGTCTTTTCAGTTCGCTGCAGCTAGTGACTGGAACAAGCTGCAACAAATGCTCAAACTGGACAGTTTTGACTCATGGACACTCTTACTGACAGTTGTGGCTGCTTTGCGTGATGTATTGTCTCCTCTACCCTCTTGCCCTTTGTGCTGTTGTCAGTGCCCAACAATGTTTGTGCTGCTACCATGTTGTGCTGCTGCCATGTTGTGTTGCTACCATGTTGTTGTCATGTTGTGTTGCTACCATGCTGTGATAGCATGGCAGCAACACATGGCATGTCGTCTTAGGTCTCTCTTTATGTAGTGTTGTGTTGTCTCTCTTGTCGTGATGTGTGTTTTGTCCTATATTTTTATTTTATTTATTTTTAATCTCAACCCCCATTCCCACAGGAGGCCTTTTGGTAGGCCGTCATTGTAAATAAGAACTTGTTCTTAACGGACTTGCCTAGTTAAATTAAAAAGTTAAATAAAAATAAAATACTCCAATCAAGTTGTAGAAACATATCAAGGATGATCAATGGAAACATGATGGACCTGAACGCAATTTCGAGTCTTTGCTATATGCAAAGGGTCTGAATACTTCCAAAGGCACTGTATATAGCAAAGTTATTGTTACTGATTGTGTATTTATTATTACTTGTCTTACTTTACTATTATTTATCTTCTCTTCCTCTCTGCATTGTTGAGACGGGCTCGTAAGTACGCATTTCCCTGCTAGTCAACAACTGTTGTTACGACGCATCTGACAAATAAAATTTGATTTGAAAAGCGGTCTCACGTTAATTTAGCATTAATTAACATAAACCTATTTAGCATCTCCTGGCTTTCACGCACAGCATACAAGCCACTGATGCAGACCTTTGGAAAAACTACATTTAAAACAAATCGAATAAATCCATGTAATATAGCCTACACCATCACAATAAATCCATTATTTATTTTAGACAGGTCTAAAGAAACATGATATGAAGAAAATGTTGTCTATTTCAGAAGAACATAATAGCATACTCTGCGTTGTCCTTATGTTAGGGCCTGATCTGGCTATGCCATAAGGCTGTGGGCTACACAAGATAATTTAGCAGACAAGATTTCTTAGAATTCTGTGGCATTATTTTATAGTATTCTGAATACAATTAATCATCGCTGAATAAAATTAATATATTTCCTCCAAACGACTTGAGGGAAGCTATTCTGCATTGAGCGGTTAACAAAGATACAGGTAGTCTTATATGCTTAGAGTTATTTATGTACATTTATTTGTGCTACATATGTTGGGCTATATGTTTTGATTCAACACATTCTAAGGCTACATGATGCGACTAATGATGATTTGAAAAAAGTTGCATGAAAGGCATGAGCTTTGCTTTGTTGTTTTTTGTGCAGGCTGTACACAGTTCATCAGTCTCTCATTCACAATTTGACAAGCACTTGATAATGCCTCAAATTTCCCAGCTTCATCCCCTTTGTGTGGCTGTAATTCCTCCCCAAAAAATCCATGCCTTTTGCAGCCAGTGGCCATTGCGCCCTTAGGCAGAATATAATCATTATAATTTCATTCTCCCGGATGCATTCCGAAGCACCTCTCATTGTCTGGTGATTGGGTCTTTCTCACAGGCTAAAAGTGAAGACAGACACATCGGGGACCCAACTGCGCGCATCCTTATCCAAATCTGAGATGCATAATTAAGATATTGGAAGAACTGTCCTTTACTTTTCGTCAGCCAACAAGATGAGTAGGTTTAACAAACAGCAAAAGCAGTAGCCTATGTCAATCTACTATCCCCATAGTACAAAAGTTTACATATTCTATTTGGTGCTAGAAATAACTATCCAAACATAGTCTGGGACAGTTGTGGGATGCAATGGATCCCAAATTAATACAACGACTAGCATAAAAAAAACAGTTTTAAGCAATGAGGTTTACGCAACAGATGAGAACATTTAGCTTAAAATGTTGAGAAACTATTTGACTATTTCTTCACATTATTAGCACAGAAATGCATACACGGCAGTAGGGTATATGCGTATTTGTTCCATTAGCAGGAAAACACCATTCTCAAAAGTGACCATAAATTTGGCCACTTTAGTTATGATACAAACCTTATAGGCCTATGGGCTAGGCTACATGAGGTGTGCGACAATGATTTTAAAAAGCTGCAAATGCATGGCTGTTTCTTGCCTTAAGCTGGGCATCACTCACAATTGATCATATATAATTCACAAGTTTTCAGCTAATATTGCCACCAATTAGACTATTTTTGATTTATCTTGTCATATACTAAATAATATGTGAAATTTGTTTTGATTTAGAATAGATGATTATCATGCACCGGGTCTCGAAAACAGGGGCAGAAAAAAAAGTAATCTACTGTATGCATTTAAATAGCGAATGGAGGACACTCTTCCCGCGGTTCATTTTCATGCCAGCCAGGTAGGCTTTACTCCTGTTGTAAAGAGAAGCAATGTGCTTAATATTAGGAAATGTGAGAAATAAATATAGTAGGCCTAGCCTATAGAAAGCTGATGGGATCCTCTTTTAATAGAGGCAATACATTTGCATCGATGTCAGAGTGATTAGAGGGACAATAAAGTGCTGAGTACCAGGCAGTTAGCATGTTTGGTAGGCTACTAATGACCATCAGCAGCAGCAGAGCTTGGACAATCCGAATTACCATGACTAAAAGGTCAAGTGGAATTTGACTGCAGTCATGACTCGTGACCGCCGGTGTGGCGGTATTATAGACACCTAAACAGCCCTAGTAACAGCACATCATTATGAAAGTATAGTAGATCCTTGATGTGTCCTCACACTATAACAGCACCGAAGTGTACGGAGTCTGATACAAGGACAAGTACTCCACTCAGGTTGGAGTGTTCATTGTGCTTCTTTCTGTTTGCTCAACTCCCACGGACTCTCTGGTGTCTAAATCCAATCCTCTTTCTAACCTGAACTTCGGTTCCGTAGGCTATATGTAGCCTACCTCACTGAATGTCTCAAGAACTTCCAATGTCAATATGAGTCAGAATGGCAAAGACTGTCTTACAACCCCTTCAATCCGTGGAAGCTTGGTCACAACCTCCTGATTTCTATTATTGCCAAATCGTCACCCCAAATGACAAAAATTGGGAAATTGAGAACCATTAACTTACCAACATGGAGACATGGATGGGCTTTAGTGATGAAAACAATTGTTTGCAGACTCATAATGGCTGTCTCCTATTACTTGCAAATTGAGCTATTGGCCCATCATTACCGGGGTGGCAGGTAGCCTAGTGGTTAGAGTGTTGGGCCAGTAACTGAAAGGTTGCTGGATCGAATCCCCGAGTTGACAAGGTAAAAATCTGTCATTCTGCCCCTGAACAAGGCAGTTTACCCACTGTTCCCCGGTTGGCTGTCATTGTAAATAAGAATGTGTTCTTAACTGACTTGCCTAGTTAAATAAAGGATAAATAAAGGTGTTAAAAAATAAAAATAAAAACATTTATTTTTTTATCGGCCAAATTGGTGTCCAAAAATACCAATTTCCGATTGTTATGAAAACTTGAAAGCGGCCCTAATTCATCGCCATTCAGATATAAATATAATATAAACCCCATTTAATTTACTCAAAGCCACAATCTGGAGTTTGTGTTTCAGAAAAGAGTAAGCACACTTAAATGAGGATATCTCCCCATTTTGACATGTGTACCTGTTTTAGCACTTACTTATACCGTTTTATTGATCCAAAGAGAGTTTTCGGTCCATATACCACATATTTAGATCATTTATAGGCATATCATGTTATGCCATTTGCCCATTCAATATATACATCTAAAATACATTTGAACCACACATATCCACATCCTAATACCAATATTACCTAGAAAAACCTTGTGGTGAAAGTACTTTTTCAAAAACACACCTTATGCTTAATTCCACATTTGACTTTTGAAAACACATGCATGTAATTACAGTACTTATACTTGTAAAATTAGGTGTATTTTTGTAAATTGTGATTTTTGTAAATTGTATAATGAACAAAATATAAAACACAACAATTTTACTGAGTTAGAGTTCATATAAGGAAATTAGTCAATTGAAAGAGTGAAATTAGACCCTAATCTATGGATTTCACATAACTGGTCAGGGGTGCAGCAATGGGTGGGCCTGGGAGGGCATAGGCCCACCCACTGGGGAGTTATTCAAAATGACTTTATTACAGACATAAATACTCCTGTTTCATGAGCTACCCAGGTGGCTGGTCTCAGATGATCCCGCAGGTGAAGAAGCTGGGTGTGGAGGTCCTAGGCTGGTGTTGTTACACGTGGTCTGCAGTTGTGAAGCTGGTTGGACATACTGTCAAATTCTCAAAAACAACTTGAGGTGGCTTATAATAGAGAAATTAACATTATATTCTCTAGCGACAACTCTGGTGGACATTCCTTCAGTCAGCATGTCAATTGCACACTCCCTCAAAACATCGACGGCATAGTGTTGTTTGACAAAACTGTGCATTTTACAGTGGCCTTTTATTGTCCCCAGCACAAGGTGCACCTGTGTAATGACCATGCTGTTTCATCAGCTTCTTGATATGCCACACCTGTCAGGTGGATGGAATATCTTGGAAAAGGAAAAATGCTCACTAACAAGGATGTAAACACGTTTTTGCACAGAATTTGAGATAAATACGTTTTTTTGTGCATATGGAACATTTCTGGGATCTTTTATTTCAGCTTATGAAACATGGGATCAACACATGTTCAGATTATATTTTTGTTCAGCATATTTTTAAAAAAAATCACCATTGACCTCACGGTGAAATCACTGAGCTGTTTCCTTCCTCTTCGGCAACTGAGTTAGGAAGGACGCCTGTATCTTTGTAGTGACTGGGTGTAATGAAAAGTGTAATTAATAACGTCACCATGCTCAAAGGGATATTCAATGTCTGCTTCTTTTTTTTACCCATCTACCAATAGGTGCCCTTCCCTGGTGTTTGTGGTTGAATCTGTGTCTGAAATTCACTGATCAGCTGAGGGACCTTACAGATAAATGTATGTGTAGGGTAGAGATGACAAAGTCATTCAAAAATCATGTTAAACACTATTATTGAACACAGAGTCCATACATCTTAATATGTGACTTGTTAAGCAAATGTGTACTCCTGAACTTACTTAACCTCTACTGACACCCCATCCCGGATCCGGGAGCGTAATCATCGACTGACACTCATTAGCATAACGCAATGGACATAAATATTACTAGAAAATACTCCTATTCATGAAGATCACAAGTGAAATATATTGAGACACAGCTTCGCATTTTGTTAATCGCCCTGTCATCTCAGATTTTCAAAATATGCTTTACAGCCAAAGCAATACAAGCATTTGTGTAAGTTTATCGATAGCCTTGTATAGCATTATGTCCAGCTAGCAACAGGTAACTTGGTCACGAAAATCAGAAAAGCAATCAAATTAAATCGTTTACCTTTGATGAGCTTCGGATTTTTCACTCATGAGACTCTCAGTTAGATAGCCAATGTTTCTTTTTTCCAAAAATTATATTTTTGTAGGCGAAATAGCTCCGCTCCTGTTCTTCACGTTTGACTGAGAAATCGACCGGAAATTGCAGTCACGACAACGCTGAAAAATATTCCAAATAAGCTCCATAATAATCGACAAAAACATGGCAAACGTTTTATAATCAATCTTCAAGGTGTTTTTCAAATATCTATTCGATAATATATCCACCGGGACAATTGGTTTTTCAGTAGGACCGATTGGAAAAATGGCTACCTCTGTATTTTACGCGAGAATCACTCAGAGCCATCAGGTGACCACTTACACAATGTAGCCGCTTACGGGTATTCTTCAACATAAAGGCGTAAAACTACGTCACAATGCTGTAGACACCTTGGGGAATACGTAGAAAAAGTAATCTGGTTGATAGGCCATTCACTGCTCAATAGGGACGCATTGGAACGCAGAGCTTTCAAAACATGAGGCACTTCCGGATTGGATTTTTCACAGGCTTTCTTTCGCCTGCAATATCAGTTCTGTTATACTCACAGACAATATTTTTACAGTTTTGGAAACTTTAGAGTCTTTTCTATCCTAAGCTGTCAATTATATGCATATTCTAGTATCTTGTCCTGACAAAATATCCCGTTTACTTTGGGAACGTTATTTTTCCAAAAATGAAATTACTGCCCCCTAGGTGCTTGCCATAACAAATGGGGTTGAATACTTGACTCAAGCTTTTCCACTTTGACATTATGGGGTAATGTATGTAGGCCAATCAAAATAGAATAATTTTTAAATTCAGGCTGTAACAACAAAATGTGGAAAAAGTCAAGTGGTGTGAATACTTTCTGAAGGCACTGTAAGTGAATCTATTGTGTGCACTTTAGAAGAGAGTTATCACTCCCACTACCAAGCTTCTCGTTGTAGTGCAGGACGTTTTTGCAAAAGCATTTCTATATTCTAGAACAATGTGTGATTCTCACATTGTCTTGTAAAAAAGGTCTTGGACCGAAATGTTACCAATAAATGAGTTTTAGTAAAGCAATTCTACAATTCTATGTATTGTGTAGGCAGGCATAGGGCCTATAGTGCACCATGTGTGCTGAGCTGACCACAGTAAGGCGTAGGAGTGAGTGTGTCGTGCTTCTGTTATCATAAGTTACCTTCCTGGTCTGCTTCCCGCGCTGTCTTCATTAGGGTGGGGTGGGGTCAAAGGGGGGCCCGAGGGGAGGGGGAGCTCTGTAAACGCAGGGACTGGAGATCTGTCTGGAAACAGACAACTGAAATTAAACCAAAAATATTAAGACAAATATAATTTCAAACACTGCAGAGACCAGTAACACTCTTATTTAGAGTTTTAAAAATGATCTAGTCTTAAAATCCTGACCAATTCAACTCTGGTCATTGTGGGTATCATTCATTCTAGTCAGCCACTAAATCACAGAAGGATCAATGTTTGTGTACGGTTAGAGTTCCGTTTCCTTCCACCATTTCTCAGCTTAATACTGCTTTGCCTGAGAAGAAAATTGAGGATTTGAGGAGTTAAGCTAAACTAAACAAAAGTAACCTCCAAAGTTTTTCATAACAATGATAACAATGAAATCCTCAATAAGCACTCTATCGATAAGCTATGACAGGAGACAACTGATATTGATGTTAAGTAACTAGTTCTGCAACAGAAAAATGACTCAGCAAGAAATGCACATGACCACTTCCCTCATATTAGCCTAATAGTGAGAACATAACAAAAGCCTTGAATTGACCTCAATATGGTCACCATGGTTAGAATACATCTTATTCAGTACTTCCCTCAATGTGAAGTCAACAAAAACCTCCCCACCTCATTTACACAGTACAGCTTTACAAATGCCCATACAAGAGATATCAGAAACCCCTCGGGTCGTTCCACCTCAAAAAGCATGAGATGTTTTTGACAACCACCATCTTAGATCGACACGATTAGCACTCATGAAAGACTTTGCAGAAATAGAATTTGAACCCTGAGAAATTAAGCTAAATCATTGAAACCAAATTGCCCATTTTAAATTTAGAGGATTCAGATAATATTAAATAAATATATCCGATTTGGACCAAACTTTTTCCTAAGGGTGAGTAAGACATGAGGGGAAAAAAAACAAAACAAAAGCCACTCAGACCCCTCATGCCAATCACAAACTAAAAACCTGTAGGATTATACAGTATCAGTTCTTGACTTTTGACAAGTAGTAAGAAGCTGTGGCTTGGAGTATTGCTTCTACATACAGTACCATGTAATGTATTCCCTGTGAATCTGGTGATTTTTTACTTTATTTTTCGCATGTTCACAGAAATTAAGTCATCGACGTTTGCATTATTTACCATAAAGTAATGGGAAATTACCAAATTCAGACTACTAGATGCCGCTGTTCGTGCTATACCACCAAACACTTAAATCCATTTTGCTGGTTTCTTGTGTTTAAATAGATAACAACAGTTTCATTGCAACTTTGGGTAGAAAACCAATAGATTGTGTGGTCATCCTCACAAATCAAGCCAGTCCTCCAGGAAAGCAATTCACTTTGTCCTAATCACAACCTAACGCTTCAGCCCAACTCTCCTTGAATAGTCCCCACAAGTGCTGGGTGATTGTGACAAAACTAAGTTTGCACATTTTGTGGACTATTCACAGGTGGAAACTTTCCGTGGGATTTTTTTGTTTTTTACCACTCCACAAATGTCTTGTTTAACAAACTATAGTTTTGGCAAGTTGGTTAGGACATCTACTTTGTGCACGACAGAAGTAATTTTTCCAACAATTGTTTACAGACAGATTATTTCACTCACTTATAATTCACTGTATCACAATTCCAGTGGGTCAGAAGTTTACATACACGAATTTGACTGTGCCTTTTTACAGCTCGGAAAATTCCAGAAAATTATGTCATGGCTTTAGAAGCTTCTGATAGGCTAATTTACATCATTTAAGTCAATTGGAGGTGTACTTATGGATGTATTTGAAGGCCTACCCTACCAAACTCAGTGCCTCTTTGCTTGACATTATGGGAAAAATCTAAAGAAATCAGCCAAGACCTCAAAAAAAATTTGTAGACCTCCACAAGTCTGGTTCATCCTTGGGAGCAATTTCCAAATGCCTGAAGGTACCACCTTCATCTGTATAAACAACAGTACGCAAGTATAAACACCATGGGACCACGCAGCCGTCATACCCCTCAGGAAGGAGACGCATTCTGTCTCCTAGAGATGAACAGACTTTAGTGCGAAAAGTGCAAATCAATCCCAGGATAACAGCAAAAGACCTTGTGAAGATTCTGGAGGCAACAGGTACAAAAGTATCTATATCCACAGTAAAACAAGTCCTATATCGACATAACTCGCAAGGCCGCTCAGCAAGGAAGAAGCCACTGCTCCAAAACCGCCATAAAAAAGCCAGACTACGGTTTGCAAATGCACATGGGACAAAGATCGTACTTTTTGGAGAAATGTCCTCTGGTCTGATGAAGCCATAATGACCCTGTTTGGAGGAAAAAGGGGGAGGCTTGCAAGCCGAAGAACACCATCCCAACCGTGAAGCACGGGGGTGGCAGTTTCATGTTGTGGAGGTACTTTGCTGCAGGAGGGACTGGTGCACTTCACAAAATAGATGGCATCATGAGGTAGGAAAATTGTGGATATATTGAAGCAACATCTCAAGACATCAGTCAGGAAGTTAAAGCTTGGTCGCAAATGGGTCCTCCAAATGAACAATGACCTCAAGCATACTTCCAAAGTTGTGGCAAAATAGCTTAAGGACAACAAAGTCAAGGTATTGGAGTGGCCATCACAAAGCCCTGACCTCAACCCTATAGAAGTGTGGGCAAAACTGAAAAAGTGTGAGCAATCAAGGAGGCCTACAAACCTGACTCAGTTACACCAGCTCTGTCAGGAGCCCAAATTATTGTGGGAAGCATGTGGAAGGCTACCCGAAACATTTGGCTCAAGTTAAACAATTTAAAGGCAATTTAAATGCTACCAAATACTAATTGAGTGTATGTAAACTTCTGACTCACTGGAAATGTGATGAAAGAAATAAAAGCTGAAATAAATAATGTTCTCTACTATTATTCTCTACTAGGAATTGTGAAAAACTGAGTTTAAATGTATTTGGCTAAGGTGTTTGTCAACTTCCGACAAATTAATATTAATACCATTTAAATGTAGATTTTCTTTGCATTGGATATATTTACCCTATCAGACAGAAACAGAAACATTTTACCTTATCAGAAAAACCAATACACAGAAGTATATTTTTTTTAACCTGCAAATTTAGTTAAAAGAAATTCATGTTAGCAGGCAATATTAACTAGGGAAATTGTGTCACTTCTCTTGGGTTCATTGCACGCAGAGTCAGGGTATATGCAACAGTTTGGGGGCACCTAGCTCATTGCAAACTAATTTGCCAAAATTTTACATAATTATGACATAACATTGAAGGTTGTGCAATGTAACAGCAATATTTAGACTTAGGGATGCAACCCGTTCGATAAAATACGTAACGGTTCTGTATTTTACCTAAAGAATCAACATTTTGTTTTTGAAATAATAGTTTCCGGATTTGACCATATTAATGACCAAAGGCTCGTATTTCTGTGTTTATTATATTATAATTAAGTATATGATTTGATATTTGATAGAGCAGTCTGACTGAGTGGTGGCAGGCAGCAGCAGGCTAGTAAGCATTCATTCAAACTTTATTGCGTTTGCCAGCTGCTCTTAGCAACTCTTGAATCACAGTGCTGTTTATGACTTCAAGCCTATCAACTCCTTAGATTAGGCTGGCAATACAAAAGTGTCTATTAGAACATCCAATAGGTCAAAGGTCAAAGGTATATGAAATACAAATGGTATATAGAGCGAAATAGTCTATGCGTCATAATTCCTATAATATATACATCCTAAAACTTCTTAAATGAGAATATTGAAGAACTGGGAATATTTTACCACCAGCTTTCAAATGTTCTCATGTTCTGAGCAAGGAACTTAAACATTATCTTTTTTACATGGCACATACTGCACTTTTACTTCCTTCTCCAACACTGTGTTTTTGCATTATTTAAACCAAATTGAGCATGTTTCATCATTTATTTGAGACTAAATTGATTTTATTTATGTATTATATTAAGTTTAAAAAGTTCTCATTGTTCAAAAATGTCAATATTGGTTTCCTCAGAGCAGAGAATCTTGTTTCTCAAGGTCTGTGAGTCCTTCAGGTGCCTATTGGCAAACTCCAAGCGGGCTGTAGTGTACCTTTTACTGATGAGTGCTTCTCCATTCTATGTAATGTGTTCCCTGTTCAGAGAGAATAATTGAAGTCACTTATATTGTTTACCATGAAGTAGTGCGGAAACCCCAGGTTTTGTTCACTAAATGCAGCTGTTCCCGCAATACCGCCAGTCTTTTATATATTTTGCAGGTCTCATGTTAATTAAATAGATCACAACATATTCTTTGCAACTTTGTGCAGAAAACCAATAGATTTGCCTCATGATGAAAAAAAAAAGTGCGGTCATCCTCACAATTCAAGCCAGTCCTCCATGAAAGCAAATCTGTTTGTTGGTCTTTTATGCTTAATCTGTGTCCAGGAAACCACCCCTTTGTGTGTAGTTCTCTCTTCAAGAAAGGTCTGGATTAGTTATTGTTAGACCATTCCTGTTGAACAAGCAAACCATTAGGCTACAGCAGTTCTAATGGTTTCAATGGTATGGTCTGTAATGATCATCAATGGTAAAAGTCCCAAACACACTGTGTATTGATTTGCAATTTTAATGGTTTTGGGTTGTGTTGGGTTTAATGGTAAATGTCACTAATCACAATAGATAGAGCTGTTTCCTGATTATTTCATTTTTTTTTAAATGAGACTTCCATGCAATTATTTATTTTATTAAGGTTATTACAACATTGTAGTCCCAACATTGTAGTCCCTCTCCCATTTCTTAATCAATATTTTGGGCTTATAGGAAAAGTCTTCATTTGAGAATTGCATAGGGATAGCCCCCTAAGAGAGCAGGGTGATTCTCATTAATTCAGTTGTAAAGAGCGACTGCCCCTAAAAAGAAACTAATCCCTTTGAAAACGGTCTATGTGGGATTGACGAGTCAAACATTTATTCTGGTGTCAAAATTGACTACAAAGTGTAAATAGGATCATTTTTATCAAAGTCAGTCTAGTCTAAAACTGAGTTTGGAACCTCAGTGTGTCACACTGACAGGAGTGCTCAAAACAAAAGACAACAAATAAGGTTGGACTTGGATTATAATTGTCAACGAATCATGCTTTGTTTTGCCTGAATGCCAAGCGTCACGTCCGAAGGAAACCTGGCACCATACCTATGGTAAAGCATGGTGGTGGCAGCATCATGCTGTGGGGATATTTTTCAGCGATGTGGACTGGGAGACTAGTCAGGATCGAGGGAAAGCTGAACAGAGCAAAGTACCAAGAGATTCTTGATGAAAACCTGCTCCAGAGCACTCAGCACCTCAGACTGGGGCAAAGGTTCACCTTCCAACAGGACACCCAGCAAAGACAATCCAGGAGTGACTTCAGGACAAGTCTCTATGTCCTGAAGTGGCCCAGCCCAGAGCCCGGACTTGAACCCAATCTAACATCTCGGGAGAGACCTGAAAATAGTTGTGCAGCGACGCTCTCCATCCAACCTGACAGAGCTTGAGAGGCTCTGCAGAGAAGAACGGGAGAAACTCCCCAAATACAAATGTGCCAAGCTTGTAGTGTCATACCCAAGACTCAAGGCTGTAATCGCTGTCAAAGGTGTTTTCAAAAAAGTACTGTAATCAGGTAGGCCTATTTTATGAAATTTCCACCGGATCAGAGCATCACATTTGTTTCCCCTTTCATGGTGAGTGGTTATTGCAAGGGATAGAGCTGGAAACAGTTGAGGAACTATTGTCATTCTCAATGGATGTAAAAATAGACATAATTTACTTGCTGTTTGAGGCGAAGAAAAACTTACTTTGAGAAGCTCCAAAGTGATGCTGAGTTAAGACAATCAGAAATAGTATCAGATCCCCAAATGGACAAATTTTGGGGCCTAAATTTGCATGCAGGCCAGGCAGCCGAGGTCTCCTTCTAAGCATAATCGGGTGAGTGTCCTTAATCAAAATTGACAGGAGTGCTCAAAACAAAAGACAACAAATAAAAAAAATAAAAAAAAATGGGCTTCAGGATCTCGTCACGGTATTTTTGGGCATTCATATAGCCACCGATAAAATACAATTGTGTTCGTTGTCCTTAGCTTATGCCTGCCCATACCATAACGTTGACATCATTAAACCACTTGCGCGCACACAACACGCCAGACACGTGGTCTGTGGTTGTGAGGCTGGTTGGACGTAGTGCCAAATTCCCTAAAAACGACATTGGAGGCAGCTTATGGTAGAGAAATGAACTTTCAATTATCTGGCAACAGCTCCATGTGGACATTCCTGCAGTCAGCATACCAATTGTACGCTCCCTCAAAACTTGAGACATCTGTGGCATTGTGACGCCTGACAAACAGCACGTTTCAGAGTGTCCTTTTATTGTCCCCAGCACAAGGTGCAAATCTGTAATGATTATGCTTTTTAATTAGCTTCTTGATAATCCATCCAACTGACAGGTGTGTCATATCTTGGTAAAGTAGAAATGCTCACTAACAGGGATTTACACAAATTTGTACAGAACATTTGAGAGAAATAAGCTTTTTATTTTATCTCAGCTCATGAAACATGGGATCAACACTATGCATGTTGCATTTATATTTTCATTTAGTGTATGCTGAATGTATCAACCGAAATAACCAAACAAACATTCTAGATGATAAATTATGTTCATTTAACAGTAAATGTAGGTTACTACTGGTGATACTGGTGTGCCATCCCTGCGGCCTCCATAATGGATTAGTCCACTCAGACAGGTGACTTGTGTGCCATATATAAAAATAATTTATTTGCCACTGCTCGAATAAATAAAAAAATCATGCTTGACCAACAGCCTATCCTCCAAACAATTGACTAAATGTGGTCAGCCCTAATGGGTAGGAATAAGTTTGGTCCCAAATCAGATGTTAGGTAATATAATTATTTAATATTATCTGAATCCTATAAATTAAAAATGGCCAATGTGTGCAATTCTTAATTTCTCTGAGATCAAATTTCAACAAAATAATGTTTCAAGAATGCCTATTTTACTTGGTTCGAACTACAGAAACAACTTCAGAACAATCTGAGATGGTGGGTGTCATGGCATGCTGAAATGACATGGAACGACTCCCTATCCATTGTCAACCTTGGACTTGCACCCCAATCAATGTAAATCAAATTAAATTTTATAGCACCTGTGTATAGGACTACTTAGTCAAAATTGTCAAATTACCAGTCCCGGTCATTCATTCTTCCCAAGAACAGACGCATGAGACTGAGAAGAATGAGGGCAGAAGAGAGAGAACAGAGTGGGAGCAGTTCTGCTCTCTCCCTAACCTCAGGCCTCTCCCCCCCCCCTCTCTCTACCAGACCTAATCTGTAAAAAACAGCTCACTCCATATGTCACCTCCCTAACGGAACAAGGACCTTGCACACACACAATCTCTTTTAAAGGTACAACAGCCTAAATTAGGACTGAAGCACAAATCTTTAGGCTACATTCCTCACAAGACAAGGAACAGTTTGACCTAGAAATGCCTCAGAGGGCTGAATGAACAGCGTAGCAACTTTAGAACATCTTATAAAGTTGTTTAAAATGTTATACTAGGCTATAGGCCTTGCCAAAAGAGATCGACCATACCGTTATGATAGTTTACACTGAGGTCAGAACGCAATCATGGTTCCCGTACAAATCAGCTGGGCTTGACAATCTGGACCCTCTATTTCTGAAACTATCCGCCGCCATTGTCGCAACTACTATTACCAGCCTGTTCAACCTCTCTTTCATATCGTCTGAGATCCCCAAGGATTGGAAAGCTGCCGCAGTCATCCCCCTCTTCAAAGGGGGAGACACCCTGGACCCAAACTGTTACAGACCTATATCCATCCTGCCCTGCCTATCTAAGGTCTTCGAAAGCCAAGTCAACAAACAGGTCACTGACCATCTCGAATCCCACCGTACCTTCTCCGCTGTGCAATCTGGTTTCCGAGCCGGTCACGGGTGCACCTCAGCCACACTCAAGGTACTAAACGATATCATAACCGCCATCGATAAAAGACAGTACTGTGCAGCCGTCTTCATCGACCTTGCCAAGGCTTTCGACTCTGTCAATCACCATATTCTTATCGGCAGACTCAGTAGCCTCAGTTTTTCGGATGACTGCCTTGCCTGGTTCACCAATTACTTTGCAGACAGAGTTCAGTGTGTCAAATTGGAGGGCATGCTGTCCGGTCCTCTGGCAGTCTCTATGGGGGTGCCACAGGGTTCAATTCTCGGGCCGACTCTTTTCTCTGTATATATCAATGATGTTGCTCTTGCTGCGGGCGATTCCCTGATCCACCTCTACGCAGACGACACCATCCTATATACTTCCGGCCCGTCCTTGGACACTGTGCTATCTAACCTCCAAACGAGCTTCAATGCCATACAACACTCCCTCCGTGGCCTCCAACTGCTCTTAAATGCTAGTAAAACCAAATGCATGCTTTTCAACCGATCGCTGCCTGCACCCGCATGCCCGACGAGCATCACCACCCTGGATGGTTCCGACCTTGAATATGTGGACACCTATAAGTACCTAGGTGTCTGGCTAGACTGTAAACTCTCCTTCCAGACTCATATCAAACATCTCCAATCGAAAATCAAATCAAGAGTCGGCTTTCTATTCCGCAACAAAGCCTCCTTCACTCATGCCGCCAAACTTACCCTAGTAAAACTGACTATCCTACCGATCCTCGACTTCGGCGATGTCATCTACAAAATTGCCTCCAACACTCTACTCAGCAAACTGAATGCAGTTTATCACAGTGCCATCCGTTTTGTCACTAAAGCACCTTATACCACCCACCACTGCAACTTGTATGCTCTAGTCGGCTGGCCCTCGCTACATATTCGTCGCCAGACCCACTGGCTCCAGGTCATCTACAAGTCCATGCTAGATAAAGCTCCGCCTTATCTCAGTTCACTGGTCACGATGGCAACACCCATCCGTAGCACGCGCTCCAGCAGGTGTATCTCACTGATCATCCCTAAAGCCAACACCTCATTTGGCCGCCTTTCGTTCCAGTACTCTGCTGCCTGTGACTGGAACGAATTGCAAAATTCCTGAAATTGGGAGATTTATCTCCCTCACCAACTTCAAACATGTGCTATCTGAGCAGCTAACCGATCGCTGCAGCTGTACATAGTCTATTGGTAAATAGCCCACCCATTTTCACCTACCTCATCCCCATACTGTTTTTATTTATTTACTTTTCTGCTCTTTTGCACACCAATATCTCTACCTATACATGACCATCTGATCATTTATCACTCCAGTGCTAATCTGCAAAATTGTAATTATTCACCTACCTCCTCATGCTTTTTGCACACAATGTATATAGACTCCCCTTTTTTGTACTGTGTTATTGACCTGTTAATTGTTTACTCCATGTGTAACTCTGTGTTGTCTGTTCACACTGCTAAGCTTTATCTTGGCCAGGTCGCAGTTGCAAATGAGAACTTGTTCTCAACTAGCCTACCTGGTTAAATAAAGGTGAAATAAAAATAAAATAAACATTAAGACACTGTGGTGCTGGTGCGAGATATGGGTCAGAAAACATACCTCAATGCAAGGATGGGATATGCCACTGTACCTATATCCACACGACTCCATTGAGAAGATTAAAATGATGAACTAGCAGTATTTCAAACAGTGAAGTTATGTAAGGTAGATGTTTGAACCTGCAACCTGCACTGCATACACGAGACTAGCCCTTGATCATGACTCTCAGTTCCATTACAGTACACATAAGAGTCATTGAACAAAGGAGTATTTTGTACGGTGGAGTTTTGTAAATAGCGCCGACATTGTCTGAACAGTAACACGCATCGCTTACATTACATTTTTGGAAGCATAAGGCCCTCATCTTTCATATCACAGAGTGATATTTTAAAAAATACATTAAATTGAGACACACCGTTATAGGGTTAGAGTTAGTATTCCCACATGGGCATATATCCATGTTAAAAACATGTGTTTACAGAAAACAGACTGTAGACAGATAATTAGCACAGGTAACAGAAGAAAAATACTGTTGGCTGCAGCTGTGATAAAGCTGGTTAAAACAGTGTACAGTAAGTGTGTTTTGTATTTGTGAAATTGTGATATGAAAGTAAAAGGCTCTATATTTCAAGAACTGTATCGCAATGAAGAACCGATTCACGTTTAGATGCAGTATTGGCTGCCAGAGCCAGTCTACTTCTGAAAATGACTTAAGGTCTTTGGACCTTTAAACTGGAACTGACAACAATTTAGCAACATTAAATCTTATTCAAATCTGTTCATATACACCCCCAGGAAGAATATGACACTTTTTTTTGTACAATTTCTGACAAGCGAGCAGTTAGAAATGGTCATTTTCATATTTTCATAAATTCATAGAATTAGTCAATAAAACCTAATAAAAACATATTTTCAAGGACAGTCTACACAGACCGGTGACCCATAGCCAATCAAAGCTGCAATAGGCTTATAGGCAAATAAGGCATTTGTCACACGGGCCTGCCATCATTCCCTTTGAATTGGACTGTGTTCACAGGCAGTAGAAAAAAAACCTATAAAACCTATTTAAAAAAAAATGTTTTTAAGCATAACTGGGAATTCGATTTTTTTTTTTTTACTGATATTATGCTTGTGTTTCATATCTGCAAAGTAGTTAAAAGGCTGTCAGTTCCACTTTAAGTAGTAACGCTAACATTAGGCTCCTTAAGAGTACTACTTGGACTAACACTAGACTATATTTATTTAGTGTAAACTGTTTGACCACATGGGCTCACTTTGACATTGAGACCCAGTCAAAAACAACTAACGTTAAATAGCAAGCAAGAGTGGTCAACTGGATTAGGAAGGGAGCCAGAAAGTCTAGACATTTCTATGGTTGGCAGCTACTTAAAATGACCAAAAAGTAGACATCAAATGAGTAACGTTACCATAAAGCAGTGAAGCAAAGATGTTATCGTGACTTTCGTTTTTTTATTAACAGTCAACGTTAACTAGCTAGCTAGCTAACTTTGACCTATCTGGCAAGCAATTAGCCGGTTAAATAGCTGCACAGTTCACAAATAAAACAACCACTGGAATAAATAAAAAAAATGCGCCGTCTTACCTGGATATAGCGTGTAAAAAGTATGGTCGTGTAAATGTCATTACATTAAATAACACATAGCTGACGTTAGATGTCGACACAAGCAAGTGCAGTGACACCACTGAGCCAGTAACACAACTTCTTCTTCGGTGGGGTTTATCAGTAGTTGGCATCCAACGTTATGGTACATTACTGCCACCTACTGTACTGGAGTGCGGCCCAGAGACAGTGAGAAACTAAATCCTATCTGCCAGCCCCGTTGCTCTTAAAAAAAATCAAATATTTGAGACTATATATAATAACATTCTACTCAATATTCCAATTAAACTAATTTCCTGTATCCCCTTATCCCTCATACTAGATCTGAAACTGCTCACACTGTAGCAATACATGCTCCACTGTATCTGTTTAATGGCAAGAATAACACTTTCCTGTTGGATGCTTTTCTATCACATTTCAGATCTTATTCAACCGGCTGGGTCTCACCTTTAATTTTGTAAAGAATCGGCTCCTCTCTTCTGTCCCTTCCTGCCGTTCTACCTTCCCCAACCTTCCTCTGTACTTGAAATAAATGCCTTAATATATCTATTCCACTGCTCCTGCCATGTCTGCACCATCTCCATATCAGGCGTGTTGCCTTTGCCTTGCTCATTTGGTATTTTATTAGGATCCCTATTAGCTGTTGCAAAAGCAGCAGCTACTCTTCCCGGGCTCCACACAAACATGACACATAATACAGAATGACATAATACAGAACATCATTAGACAAGAACAGCTCAAGGACAAAACTACATACATTTTTAAAAAGGCACACGTACCCTACATATCAATGCATACACACAAACTATCTAGGTCAAAAAGGGGAGAGACGTTGTGCCGTTAGGTGTTGCTTTATTTATTTATTGAAACCAGGTTTGCTGTTTATTTGAGCAATATGAGATGGAAGGATGTTCCTTGCAATAAGGGCTCTATATAATACTGTACGTTTTCTTGAATTTGTTCTGGATTTGGGGACTATGAAAAGACCCCTGGTGGCATGTCTGGTGGGATAAGTTTGTGTGTCAGAGCTGTGTGTAAGTTGACTATGCAAACAATTTGGAATTTTCAACACATTAATGTTTCTTATAAAAATAAGAAGTGATGCAGTCAGTCTCTCCTCAACTCCTAGCCAAGAGAGACTGGCATGCATAGTGTTAATATTAGCCCCCTGATTACAAATAAAAGCAAAATGTGCCGCTCTGTTCTGGGCCAACTGCAGCTTAACTAGGTATTTCCTTGTAGCACTGGACAACACGACTGGACAATAATCAAGATTAGGCAAAACTAGAGCCTGCTGATGGTAATATGGTTGAATCATCAGCATACATGGACACACATGCTTTGTTTAATGCCAGTGGCAGTAAAAATAGAAAAGAGTAGAGAGTCTAGAGAGCTGCCCTGCGGTACACCACACTTTCCATGTTTGACATTAGAGATGCTTCCATTATAGAAAACCCTTTGAGTTCTATTAGATAGATAGCTCTGAATCCACGATATGGCAGAGGTTGAAAAGCCATAGCACTTAAGTTTTTTCAACAACAGGTTATGTTCAATAATATCAAAGGCTGCACTGAAATCTAACAGTACAACTCCCACAATCTTCTTATTATCAATTTCTTTCAACCACTCATCAGTCATTTGTGTCAGTGCGGTACATGTTGAGTGCCCTTCTTTATAAGCATGCTGAAAGTCTGTTAATTTGTTTACAAAGAAATAGCATTGTATTTGGTCAAACACAATTTTTTCCAATAGTCTGCTCAGAGCTTGCAGCAAGCTTATAGGTCTGCTGTTAGAAACAGTAAAGGCCGCTTTACCACTCTTGGTAGCGAAATTACTTTGGCTTCCCTCCAGGCCTGAGGACAAAGACTTTCCTCTAGGCTCAGGTTAAAAATATGACAGATAGGAGTGGCTATAGGATCCTCAGAAGCTTTCCATCTAAGTTGTCAATGCCAGGAGGTTTGTCATTATTGATCGTTGTTACGGATACCAGTATCCTGTGTGTGTATCCTGTGTGTGTGTGTATGTATCCTGTGTTTGCTCTCCTTCTCCCCTCACAGGTGAAAATCATCACTCCCCAATCAGTCACCAATCAATCATCAATCAGAAGACACACCTCCTCCTGTTTTCCTACCCTATCACAGTTCCTTTCCCTTGGTTTAAAAACCCTGTCAGTTGTTTGCTCTTCAGCTCAATCTTTCTGTAAATGCCATGTCTGTAGGGCTCTGTGTTTATTAACCGCTTGTTGTTTATTAACCTCTTGTTGTTTATTAACCTCTTGTTGTTTATTAACCTCTTGTTGTTTATTAACCTCTTGTTGTTTATTAACCTCTTGTTGTTTATTAACCTTGTTGTTTATTAACCTCTTGTTGTTTATTAACCTCTTGTTGTTTATTAACCTCTTGTTGTTTATTAACCTCTTGTTGTTTATTAACCTCTTGTTGTTTATTAACCTCTTGTTGTTTATTAACCTCTTGTTGTTTATTAACCTCTTGTTGTTTATTAACTTCTCGTTGTTTGAGCACCTCCATAGCACTTTGTCATCACCTGTGAGTATTGTTTTGGTTATGGTGTTTGTGTTTGATTGCTGGTGGGAAAAGGGGAAACCAAGACAAGTCGCCCATGGGCATACACTACCTGTAGGTAGACTTTGTTATATACACTAGTTAGAACTGGGCGGACCACCCACTGTATTTTTGGTTAGTTAGCTGTTGTTAAAGTAGGCTAGTCTAGCTTAGGGGTTTTTGAATACTTATTGTTTCTTTCCTTTGGTCCAGCTCTGCCCCTTTTCCTGCTCCCCATTACCGTGTGTTTTCAAATAAACCTTGAGTTTGACAGATTTCAGTTGTCCTGGCTATTTTGTTCTCACTTTTACTTTGTCACAATTCTAATTTGCATGAGTTATGTTACGGGTCTCATTACCATCCCCCCTAAACTGTCGGGCCAAAAGGGATTCGTAACAATCGTTAACAATCAGTTTTCCACGTCTCCCACACTAACTTTACAAATTTCAAACTTGCACTGCTTTTCTTTCATTTTTTATTTTTATACATTAATATAATTGCTCAATGTTTGTCATGGGCATTTCCTACCTAAATTTGCCCACTTTGCCAATGAAATAATCATTAAAATACTTGGCAACATCAAATAATTTAATTTAAAGTACTCAAGTTTTTTTCCAGCATTCTTTATACCATTAATCTTGGCTTCATAATAAAGTTTCTTCTTATTTTTGTTGAGTTTAGTCACATTTCTCAATTTGCAGTAAGTAAGCCAGTCAGATGTACAGCCTGACTTATTAGCCACTAATTTTATCCCATCTCTTTCAACCATACAGTTTTTCAATTCCTCATAAATCCATGGAGCCGTAACAGTTCAATAATTAATAATTATCATTAATTGGAAGAAGCAATTTCATAAATTCATCAAGTGCAGCGTCTGGATGCTCCTCATTAATCACATCAGACCAACAAATATTTTTTAACATCATCCACAACCACAACCAAATCTTATACACTATTTTAGGCCCGGCTGTTGGAACTGTGGCTTTCCTGGATATCACCCCTCCATTGCTGTTCTAGTTCGTGTTTATTGGCTTATTTCACTGTAGAGCCTCTAGTCCTGCTCACCATACCTTATCCAACCTATTAGTTCCACCACCCACACATGCAATGACATCTCCTGGTTTCAATTATGTTTCTAGAGACAATATCTCTCTCTTCATCACTCAATACCTAGGTTTACCTCCACTGTATTCACATCCTACCATACCTTTGTCTGTACATTATACCTTGATGCTATTTTATCGCCCCCAGAAACCTCCTTTTACTCTCTGTTCCAGACGTTCTAGACGACCAATTCTTATTGCTTTCAGCCGCACCCTTATTCTACTCCTCCTCTGTTCCTCTGGCGATGTAGAGGTGAATCCAGGCCCTACAGTGCCTTGCTCCACTCCTATTCCCCAGGCGCTCTCTTTTGACGACTTCTGTAACCGTAATAGCCTTGGTTTCATGCATGTTAACATTAGAAGCCTCCTCCCTAAGTTTGTTCTATTCACTGCTTTAGCACACTCTGCCAACCCGGATGTTCTAGCTGTGTCTGAATCCTGGCTTAGGAAGACTACCAAAAATTCTGACATTTTAATTCCAAACTACAACCTTTTCAGACAAGATAGAACTGCCAAAGGGGGCGGTATTGCAATCTACTGCAAATATAGCCTGCAGAGTTCTGTCCTACTATCCAGGTCTGTACCCAAACAATTTGAACTTCTACTTTTAAAAATCCACCTCTCTAAAAACAAGTCTCTCACCGTTGCAGTCTGCTATAGACCACCCTCTGCCCCCAGTTGTGCTCTGGACACCATATGTGAACTGATTGCCCCCCATCTATCTTCAGAGCTCGTGCTGCTAGGCGACCTAAACTGGAACATGCTTAACACCCCAGCCATCCTACAATCTAAACTTGATGCCCTCAATCTCACACAAATTATCAATGAACCTACCAGGTACCTCCCCAAAGCCTTAAACACGGGCACCCTCATAGATATCATCCTAACCAACTTGCCCTCTAAATACAACCTCTGCTGTCTTCAACCAAGATCTCAGCGATCACTGCCTCATTGCCTGCATCCGTAATGGGTCAGCGGTCAAACGACCCCCACTCATCACTGTAAAACGCTCCCTGAAACACTTCAGCGAGCAGGCCTTTCTAATCGACCTGGCCGGGGTATCCTGGAAGGATATTGATCTCATCCCGTCAGTAGAGGATGCCTGGATATTTTTTTTAAATGCCTTCCTAACCATCTTAAATAAACATGCCCCATTCAATAAATTTAGAACCAGGAACAGATATAGCCCTTGGTTCTCCCCAGACCTGACTGCCCTTAACCAACATAAAAACATAATATGGCGTTCTGCATTAGCATCGAACAGCCCCCGTGATATGCAGCTGTTCAGGGAAGCTAGAAACCATTATACACAGGCAGTTAGAAAAGCCAAGGCTAGCTTTTTCAAGCAGAAATTTGCTTACTGCAACACTAACTCAAAAAAGTTCTGGGACACTGTAAAGTCCATGGAGAATAAGAACACCTCCTCCCAGCTGCTCACTGCACTGAATATAGAAAACACTGTCACCACTGATAAATCCACCATAATTGAGAATTTCAATAGGCATTTTTCTACGGCTGGCCATGCTTTCCACCTGGCTACTCCTGCCCCGGTCAACAGCACTGCACCCCCCACAGCAACTCGCCCAAGCCTTCCCCATTTCTCCTTCTCCCAAATCCGTTCAGCTGACGTTCTGAAAGAGCTGCAAAATCTGGACCCCTACAAATCAGCCGGGCTAGACAATCTGGACCCTTTCATTCTAAAATTATCTGCCGAAATTGTTGCCACCCCTATTACTAGCCTGTTCAACCTCTCTTTCGTGTCGTCTGAGATCCCCAAAGATTGGAAAGCAGCTGCGGTCATCCACCCTCTTCAAATGGGGGGACACTCTTGACCCAAACTGCTACAGACCTATATCTATCCTACCATGCCTTTCTAAGGTCTTCGAAAGCCAAGTCAACAAACAGATTACCTACCATTTCGAATCTCACCATACCTTCTCTGCTATGCAATCTGGTTTCAGAGCTGGTCATGGGTGCACCTCAGCCACTCTCAAGGTCCTAAACGATATCTTAACCGCCATCGATAAGAAACATTACTGTGCAGCCGTGTTCATTGATCTAGCCAAGGCTTTCGACTCTGTCAATCACCACATCCTCATCGGCAGACTCGACAGCCTTGGTTTCTCAAATGATTGCCTCGCCTGGTTCACCAACTACTTCTCTGATAGAGTTCAGTGTGTCAAATCGGAGGGTCTGCTGTCCGGACCTCTGGCAGTCTCTATGGGGGTGCCACAGGGTTCAATTCTTGGACCGACTCTCTTCTCTGTATACATCAATGAGGTCGCTCTTGCTGCTGGTGAGTCTCTGATCCACCTCTACGCAGATGACACCATTCTGTATACTTCTGGCCCTTCTTTGGACACTGTGCTAACAACCCTCCAGGCAAGCTTCAATGCCATACAACTCTCCTTCCGTGGCCTCCAATTGCTCTTAAATACGAGTAAAACTAAATGCATGCTCTTCAACCGATCGCTACCCGCACCTACCCGCCTGTCCAACATCACTACTCTGGACGGCTCTGATTTAGAATACGTGGACAACTACAAATACTTAGATGTCTGGTTAGACTGTAAACTCTCCTTCCAGACCCATATCAAATATTTCCAATCCAAAGTTACATCTAGAATTGGCTTCCTATTTCGCAACAAAGCATCCTTCACTCATGCTGCCAAACATACCCTTGTAAAACTGACCATCCTACTAATCCTCGACTTTGGCGATGTCATTTACAAAATAGCCTCCAGTACCCTACTCAACAAATTGGATGCAGTCTATCACAGTGCAATCCGTTTTGTCACCAAAGCCCCATATACTACCCACCATTGCGACCTGTACGCTCTCGTTGGCTGGCCCTCGCTTCATACTCGTTGCCAAACCCACTGGCTCCATGTCATCTACAAGACCCTGCTAGGTAAAGTCCCCCCTTATCTCAGCTCGCTGGTCACCATAGCATCTCCCACCTGTAGCACACGCTCCAGCAGGTATATCTCTCTAGTCACCCCCAAAACCAATTCTTTCTTTGGCCGCCTCTCCTTCCAGTTCTCTGCTGCCAATGACTGGAACGAACAACAAAAAGCACTGAAACTGGAAACACTTATCTCCCTCACTAGCTTTAAGCACCAACTGTCAGAGCAGCTCACAGATTACTGCACCTGTACATAGCCCACCTATATTTTAGCCCAAACAACTACCTCTTTCCCTACTGTATTTAATTAATTAATTTATTTTGCTCCTTTGCACCCCATTATTTTTATTTCTACTTTGCACATTCTTCCATTGCAAATCTACCATTCCAGTGTTTTACTTGCTATATTGTATTTACTTTGCCACCATGGCCTTTTTTGCCTTTACCTCCCTTATCTCACCTCATTTGCTCACATCGTATATAGACTTGTTTATACTGTATTATTGACTGTATGTTTGTTTTGCTCCATGTGTAACTCTGTGTCGTTGTATGTGTCGAACTGCTTTGCTTTATCTTGGCCAGGTCGCAATTGTAAATGAGAACTTGTTCTCAACTTGCCTACCTGGTTAAATAAAGGTGAAATAAATAAATAAATAAAATACATATTGTGATCACTGCATCCAATGAGTACAGATATAGCTTTAGAACAAAGTTCTACAGCATTAGTAAAAATGTGATCGATACATGTGGATGATCTTGTTCCTGTAGTGTTTGTAAACACCCTGATAGGTTGATGAATAACCTGAAACAGATTACAGGCACTGGTTACAGTAAGAAGCTTCCTCTTGAGCGGACAGCTTGATGAAAACCAGTCAATATTCTTTGTCCAAGAATGTAACCTCTCTGTTTACATCACATACAGTATCAAGCATTTCACACATATTAGCCTATAGCAACACCCCAAAAGAAAAGGCCAAGGGAACCTGCAACCACAACACTTCAACAACACTTGACATATGATCTTCTCTAAGCATTTTTTTATATTTTTAATTTTACCCCCTTTTTCTCCCCAATTTCGTGGTATCCAATTGTTAGTAGCTACTATCTTGTCTCATTGCTACAACTCCCGTATGGGCTCGGGAGAGACGAAGGTTGAAAGTCATGCGTCCTCCGATACACAACCCAACCAAACCGCACTGCTTCTTAACACAGCGCGCATCCAACCCAGAAGCCAGCCGCACCAATGTGTCGGAGGAAACACCGTGCACCTGGCAACTTTGGTTGGCGTGCAGTGCGCCCGGCCCGCCACAGGAGTCGCTGGTGTGCGATGAGACAAGGATATCCCTCCCGGCCAAACCCTCCCTAACCCGGGCGACGCTATGCCAATTGTGCGTCTCCCCATTGACCTCCCGGTTGCGGCCGGTTACGACAGAGCCTGGGCGCAAACCCATTGTCTCTGGTGGCACAGCTGGCGCTGCAGTACAGTGCCCTTAACCACTGCACCACCCGTGAGGCGATCTTCTCTAAGCATTACAGGGATAAGGCTCTGAATATATACAGCATCTCCTCCCCCATAAGCATTTATGTCTCTCCTATAAATGTTATTTCCTTGTATTGCTAGTGATGTATCATCAAATTAATTATCTAAGCGAGTCTCAGAAATATCTAATATATGAATGTTATCTGATGTTAGCAAGTTATTGATTTCATTAACCTTATTTCTAAGGCTACATGTATTAATATGGGCTATTTTCAGCCCTTTCCTGTGTAGCTTATCAGAGATAGACATATCATTGAATAGAGCAGACAAAGCAAGATAAAAAAATTCATTCATTCAGCAGTCCATTAATCAATTGGTATGTGTGTGCTGCGGGGCTATGAACCCATAGGCTTGGCTCTCTCATCCCTTCCAGGCTTCTGGCAGGGAGGGTGGACAATGAACCTATCGTAGAGGATGTACGCAATGTCCCCACGCGTTCTGGCAGCTTTCATGGCTGGGATCAGTTCTTTCATCTTCTGGCGCACAGCTTCAGGATAGTCCTCGTTGAGGAAGATATACGTTCTCTGAAGTTCTTGGCTCTTTCCAGAACAGCTACCTTGCCCTTGAACCTCAGAAACTTGACCACCATCGGCCTGGGACTATCACCTGTGCCAATGGTGGGTTTTCCAATCCTGTGGACGTGCTCCACCTCAATCTTCCTGTGGTCCATCTTCAATTTTTCAGAGATCATTTCCCTCACGTTGTCCTCAGACTCCATCCAGGTCTCATGTGGTGATTCTGCAACCATGTTGTTTTGCTTTGATTGACCCTTGAGAATCTGATTTATCTGTCATTGTTATCATGGATTCACAGAAAGAACTGATGTCCTCTCTCAATGACTTACAGATTGCTGTCATCTTGCCGTTCTCCTGTTTCAGCTCATCTAGCTGACCCTGGGAGAACTGCAAACTGTTCTTCAGGTCCTGGACCTCTCTGGTCAGGTCGTCCATTCTTTTATTAGTAGAATCCACGAGTATTTGGACAAAAAACTTGAAACTATCTTCTTGTTGTTGTAACAACTGCTTATAGGTCTCTTAACATGTTCGTTGCCAAATAGTTCCTGAGACACGTCATTGGTCGGCTTGAATCACTGGAAAGATCACTGGAAAGATTCAAGCAGTCCCAGCAACTGGTGCCAACTGTGTTGTGGGATCCAACATAAGAAGCTAGTTAGCTACCAAGAACTTTCAAATATACTTTTAAACAACAAACTTTACAACAAACTTTCCAAACAAACAAAACCAAACTCTTCCTCGTTCCACGTACAACATCAACATACCTACTACTAAGCACTTGGATCTTTTGAGCCATCTGTGTAAGTGGCCACAAAATCCTGGTACACAGTATCCAGACGTCTCTATAATAAAATAAAATAAAATAAAAATGTACTCCTTTTTATCCCCAATTTCGTGGTATCCAATTGGTAGTTACAGTCTAGTCTCATCGTTCAAACTGCCATACGGACTCAGGAGAGGCGAAGGTCGAGAGCCATGTAAGCAAGCCATAGTGCTTCTTGACACAGTGGCGCCAGCCACACCAATGTGTGGCTGGCGGGTAATTCATCCTCACTCTCGTCAAGTTCAATTTCTGAGCTATCAGATACAGCAGAGTGCGGTTTGTACTTGGCGTCATTCTTTCTCGACACATATCTTCCCTTTGCACTCGGCTCTTCTCTTTTCTTCCTCGCTGTCCATAACCACATCTATCTGTTTACCACGCTCTCGCCGCACCTTCATCCACAGTATTGCTTGCAGAACACGCACTGATGGCCTTTCTCTAATACCCACCTTCTTCTTCTTCTTAGGTGCATGCCGCCACCTACTGTATTGGCTGTGTATCAGCCTACTATACTGTAGTATGAATTCATTACGCTTTGTGAAAAAATTGCCCAACATTCTAAACCTGCACCCATTCCTACGGTACAATTGACAACCATGGCCATGAGCGCCAAAAAAACAACCTTACTGAAGCACATGTTATTCCTATCTCTCTCTACTGGCCTCAGCCTACCCTGGACTCATCTTCCTCTACTACTCTCTTCACACTTTCTGCACTACTCTGATCCTGGGAACCTCGACCTGCCTTTCTCTCATCGGACACATCTCATCTCCAGCACCATGTGTACCCCTGTAGTTTACACATAACTTTTTCCACCGATACAACAAATTCCTTTGTCTCATGTCTTCCTGCTATCTTCTCACATCTAGTAATCACCCTCCTATATACGGCTGCCACTAGACCATAAGCCTGACACCTAAAACACCATAATGGATTTGGGAGAAAAGCATTCACGAGATAACTGACACATCCTAATTTGACTTTATCTCCTAAAGACGGCATCAAAACTCAGTAGTACAGTAGTCTCAGTAGTCTCTGTTTCACCACGCTCTCCACTGGGTCTGCGTCTCACCAAACGGTGAGCATCACAGACACCTTGAACCTTCAACAATTTAAAAAATTCCCACACCAAATACACAAATAAACATGCGAACAACAACTTACAGACGCACTCAAACCACAACTAATCTCCTCTGCCCAGACCCGCATGCTCACACCCCCATCCTTAGTGCCTGCATTATTGTTTGCCACATGGCCTTAAATTGTACCACTTTGTTTTTCTCGGTCACCCATCCTATTTCAATATTGTAGTATTTGTGTAGTGGAGAATATCACCAGGTAGGAGACAGGAGTAAAGTTGAATGTGGTTTAGTAAAAATATCTCTTGCTCTACAGCCCCCGGCCCAATAATGCGTATGTGCACTTTCTATTAGGTGTCGTAATGTAACACTACCGTAATACATTACTGCTTAGTAACAGCATAGCTACTAATATAGACAGATATAAATCACCAATACTACACTCCTCCCCAATAGCTTTTAACTCCCAGAAGACAAGATAAGTACCTTTGTGAAATATTAATGCAATATCGTAACGACGCATTCTTAAAAATGTCTCAACTACTGGGTTGAAGCAGACTTTTCAGAGCCCAGTACAAATCTGGGGGCTTTTTCTTCCCACGAACATAGAACTTGTGTCCTAATAACTAACCCAGGTAATGTCCTTTTTCTTTCCTTTTATCTAGGACATATTCAAGTTTTTATGTTTTGTTTTCACTCTTCGTTATCTCCTGAAACAGCTCAACTCAAAGGTCAAGCTTTTGAATAGGATATCTCTGCTCCTCCTGGGCTTCTGGTGGTGGGCCAGGTTTGGTTGGAAGGTCAGGCTCTGTCTGACCCGTATGTCCACAGTCAGGAGAATAGTCCTGGGAGTCATTATTGTTCTTGTTCTCTCAGCATGCCTCTGCTGGGGCGTTGGACAGCAACAAAGGTCCTCTGTGTCGGAAGATACACCTGAGTTCCACAGGCTCTTGGGGTGTCTGAAATCACATACCATCACCCTCTCTCCCTCTTTGAATTCTCTGACCGTCTTTGAGTGTCTGTCATGAGCTTTCTTCTGCATAGCTGGTGCTTTGCCACATTGTTTGACAAGTCTGCTTTCAACAATGTCAGGCGGGTACGTGGTTGGCGTTTCAGAAACAGCAAGTGCACGTTCTGTTATTGTGTGTGGTGTGTTACGGTAAGTAAACAGGAAGCGGGGAAGCCTTTGGTGGGTGGGAACAGACTGAACTTCGAGTCTAGGCCTTCTTCAAGGTTTGCATGGCTCTTTCCGCTAGGGAATAATTCCATCTAGTTAGAATAGACATCGACGACAACAAGGAAATGTTGCTTGTCAATCTCAGCGTAATCCACATGGATGTGTTCCCATGGTGTTGCAGCCCACGACCATGGATGAAGAGGTGCAGTAGCAGGCTTGTTGTGAACAGCTTTACTGGGTGAGCAGTGGCCTACATGCTGCTAAATGTCCTGATCCAGTCCAGGCCACCACAGATAACTGCGGGCGAGTGCTTTCATTCGACTGATCCCTGGATGTCCCTCATGCAGGTCAGAGAGCATACTCATATTGAATTTGTGAAGCACCACAACCTTGATCCACACAGAACACATCATTGATCAGTAGACAACTGGTCTTTCTTGTTGATGACTGGACAAAGGTTATCATCGTTTACGAAGGTTGGCCAGCCGGCGAATGTTAAGTCCAAGACTTTGAAAACACTGGGTCTTTTCTTGTTTCCTCTGCTACGTCTGAAGCAGATATGGGCAGTTCACCGATGAGAGAGATCTGGAAGACTCTATCATCTTCACTGTTGGTGTCACTTTTGCATGGTAGTCTTGATAGTGCATCGGCATTTGCCTGATCACTGGATTGTCTGTACTCGATCTCGTAGTTGTAGGCTAACAATATCAGAGTATTCAAAGTGCAGCCAGGGTTGGTATGGCTGATTTTGGTCCAAGGATGGCCAACAGAGGCTTGTGATCTGTCAGCAGTTGGAACTTCTTCACTCCAAATATTATATTCAGGGCTTCCTTCTCAATATGAGCAGTCCATGATGCAAACTCGATGGGGTGTTTTTCACCTGATGGTAGAACATGTGAAACGAAGGCTCCTACTCCATATGGAGATGCATCACACCCGAGTCTCAGCTTCATCTCTGTGTCATAGTGGGCAAGCCACTTGCTCTTCAGCAGACACTGTTTGCAAGTCTTGAATGGTTCGTTGCATTGTGGAGACCAATTCCACTTTGTATCGGCCTGCAGCAGTTTGCCACAAACATTTTGTCTCAGCTGAGACATTTGTTGGTGCTGGTGTGTTGACAATTGCTTCCAACTTGCTGTTGGTTGGGTGCAGGCCTTGTGCTTACAGTGCCCCTTGTCATTTTTCCTATTTTGTTGCCTTACAACCTGGAATTAAAATTGATTTTTTATTTACATAACATGCCTACCACTTTGAAGATGTAAAATATTTTTTATTGAGAAACAAACAAGAAACAAGACAAAAAACAGAAAACTTGAGCGTGCATAACTATTCACCCCCCCCCCCCCAAGGTCTATACATTACAGAGCCACCTTTTGCAGCAATTACAGCTGTAAGTCTCTTGGGATATGTCTCTATAAGCTTGGCACATGGAGCCACTGGGATTTTGCCCATTCTTCAAGGCAAAACTGCTCCAGCTCTTTGAAGTTGGTTGGGTTCTGCTGGTGTACAGCAATCTTTAAGTCATACCATAGATTCTCAATTGGATTGAGGTCTGGGCTTTGACTAGGCCAATCCAAGACATTTCAATGTTTCCCCTTAAACCGCTCGAGTGTTGCTTTAACAGTATGCTTAGGGTCATTGTCCTGCTGGAAAGTGAACCTCCGTCCCAGTCTCAAATCTCTGGAAGACTGAAACAGGTTTCCCTCAGGAATTTCTCTGTATTTAGCACCATCCTTCATTCCCTCAATTCTGACTAGTTTCCCAGTACCTGCCGATGCAAAACGTCCCCACAGCATGATGCTGCCACCACCATGTTTCACTGTGGGGATGGTGTTCTCAGGGTGATGAGAGGTGTTGGGTTTGTGCCAGACATAGTGTTTTCCTTGATGGCCAAAAAGCTAAATTTGCTTGGTGGTGCCTGTTGCTTAGTGGTGTTGCAGACTCTGGGGCCTTTCAGAACAGGTGAATATATGCTGAGATCATGTGACAGATCATGTGACACTTAGATTGCACACAGGTGGACTTTATTTAACTAACTATGTGACTTCTGAAGGTAATTGGTTGCACCAGATCTTATTTAGGGGCTTCATAGCAAAGGGGTGAATACATATGCACACACCACTTTTACGTTTTTATTTTTTAGAATTTTTTCAAACATGTTATTGTTTTCATTTCACTTCACCAATTTGGACTATTTTGTGTATGTCCATTACATGAAATCCAAATAAAAATACACTTAAATTACAGGTTGTAATGCAACAAAATAGGAAGAACGCCAAGGGGGATGAATACTTTTGCAAGGCACTGTAAATCTTGTATCTGAGATACTCCACCGAGTCCCGGGGAAACTCACACTTGCTGTGTTTCAATCTCACTCCGTATTTCTCCAGTCTTGACATCTGTCGTGGAAATTCAGTACTGAGAGAGACTTGGTCATTTCTTCAAACAATCATCTTTATTTAATATTGATTAATTATTGCAATAATGAAACCATCAGTCCAACAGTCTTGTTCTGACTGTTAGGCTGAGAGCCTAATTGGAAATGAAAAAAATTATATTATATAGGACCTAAAAATGCTGAGTCACAATGGTGACTCGGGGAGCGTCATCAAGAAATTGGGAAACTCACATGTACTTGCCAGCCTTTTCAAAGCAATGATGAGGTCAGCCACGGTTTCCCTTGACTCTGGTAACATTGGTAGAATCTGACGCATTCTGCAATGAGAATTGGCTTAGGCTTGAAATACCTTGAGAGAGTTTCAGTCAGATCTGCATATGGTTCAATGAGACCTTTCAGCAATCCATACGGATTTGAGAGCACTGAGAAATATGTCTGATTTCTTTTCATATTTGACTTCATTTGCAGCCAGCCAACACTCAAAATGTTCTAAATAGGAATCAAAATCCTATTTTGTAGCCTCAAACTTAGGTACTCGACCAGTGGTTTTCACCATTTTCACAGTTAATTGTTCCGTTTCCACATTCCTCGTTTTCCTTCATTTTCAGAATTTTCATCTAATTCTTCACTTTCTCCATTTCAAATATTTCTGCAAAAGATCACCAATACAACAAATATGTAAATACATTTACATTATACATTTGAGTCATTTAGCAGATGCTCTTATCCAGAGCAATTTACAGTTAGTGCATTCATCTTAAGGTAGCTATGTGGAACAACCACATATCAAAGTCATAGTAAGAAAAATGTTCCTCAATAAAGTAGCGATCAACAAGTTCAGAGCTAGTAAGGGGGGAAAAAAGTCAAATGCATGTGTTAGATCACAAAAGTGAGGAGGTGGTGCAAGGGGAGGTGCTGTGGGATTATTTAAGATACTTCAGGGGGACAGCACCATTGAGGTGTCAGGACAGAGAAGAGCTTGGACTGGACTGAGCAGGAGCTGCCCTCCTGTAGGGGTGGGAGGCCCAAGAGACCAGGTGTGGCAGAACGGAGTGCTCGGGTTGGGGTGTAGGGTTTGAGCATAGCCTGAAGGTAGGGAGGGGCAGTTCCTCTTGCTGCTTCGTAGGCAAGAACCATGGGATTGTAGTGGATGCGAGCCAGTGGAGTGTGCGGAGGAGCGGGTGACATGGGAAAACTTGGGAAGGATGAACACCAGGTGGGCTGCAGCGTTCTGGATAAATTGCAGGTGTTTTATGGCACAAGCGGAGAGCCCAGCCAAAGGTGAGTTGCAGTAGTCCAGATGGGAGATGACAATTAGGACCTGCGCCACTTACTGTGTGAGGTATCGTCGTACTCTACGGATGTTGTAGAGCATGAACCTGCAGGATTGAGTCAATGCTTTGATGTTTGCAGAGAACGACAGGGTGTTGTCTTGGGTCTTTGCACTCTGGGAGGGGACACTGTGGAGTTGTCAACCGTGATGGCGAGGTCTTGGAGCGGGCAGGCTCTCCCTGGGAGTAAGAGCAGCTCCGTCTTGTCAAGGTTAAGCTTGAGGTAGTGGGCCGACATCCAAGCTGAGATATCTGCCAGGCACACAGAGATGCGTGTTGCCACCTGGGTGTCAGAATGGGAGAGACCATGTGAGGATATGATGGAGCCGAGTGACTTGGTGTATAAAGAGAAGTGGAGACCGAGCCCTGGGGGACACCAGTAGTGTGAGTACCTGGTGCAGACATAGGTCCTCTCCAAGCTGACATTTGGAATTTAATTGATTTTGACCTTTACTGCTATAGCCAATATTGAATAGCATTGAATAACACATTCATAAACGGCAGGAAAAGTCCAAATAAATCACAAGGAAAAGGGTTTTGAAATGTCTGTCCTATATCTAGGATATACAAGAAAGCTCAGGAAATGTTTTTGTTTTTGGGACACATTTAACCCCCTTTTTGGGGGGCACAAAACTTCCTACATACTACTATTCATTTGTATGGGTTACCTTTATATGAGTCCCATGACACTTGTGAGGGTCATAGAGCAAAACGGGGAACACTATTGTGTTCTTGAGAGTCTCCCCTTTCTACATCCAAATGGTTCAGACGCTACAGACAAAAGTTGGCACATCAGCATTACCAAATGTAGCATTACCTACTGTATATCTTACCTATCATATGAACATCCTTTTCTGACTCAAATAAGATTCCTTCAAAGTTGCTTTGATGTCCAAAAGATTTCAAATCTACATTTTGTGAAATGTAACTTTTAAGTTGCATCATGTATTTGAAAATATCCACATTGGTCAGTCCAAAATTGCTTTTTAATTATTTGATGGAAATACATTTATTTCCTGTTACCAAGTCATTTACGGTTTCTATGCTTTTAGTTTTCCATGTGGAGTTTATCAGTGAATTCTGAAAAGCAATCCAAGGATTATTCCATAGGGTTGTGTTTTTAGGGAGTGATATTGGTTCTTTTAGAATACGTTTCATTTTCTTCCATAATTGTTATAGTGTTCTTAATTAACTACACTACATTGCCAAAAGTACGTTGAACATCTCATTCCAAAATCATGGGCAATAATATGGAGTTGGTCCCCCCTTTGCTGCTATAACATCCTCCACTCTTCTGGGAAGGCTTTCCACCAGATGTTAGAACATTTCTGTGGGGACTTCCATTCAGCCACAAGAGCGTTAGTGAGGTCAGACACTGATGTTGGGCAATTAGGCCTGGCCCGCAGTCGGCATTCCAAATCATCCCAAAAGTGTTTGAAGGGGTTGAGGTCAGGGCTCTGTTCAGGCCAGTCAAATTCTTCCACACCGATCTCAACAAATCATTTCTGTATGGACCTCGCTTTGTGCATGGGGGCATTGCCATGCTGAAATAGGAAAGGACCTTCCCCGAACTTTATCCACAAAGTTGGAAGCACAGAATCGTCTAGAATGTCATTGTATGCTGTAGCGTTAAGATTTCCCTTCACTCGAATTAAGGGGCCTAGCACGAACCATGAAAAACAGCCCCAGACCATTATTCCCCCTCCACCAAACTTTACAGATGGCACTATGCATTCCGGCAGGTAGCATTCTCCCAGCATCCGCCAAACCCAGATTTGTCCATCGGACTACCAGATGGTGAAGCGTGATTCATCGCCCCAGAGAACGCGTTTCCACCGCTCCAGAGTCCAATGGCGGCTAGCTTGACACCATTCAGCCTTGGCATTGCACATGGTGATCTTAGGATTTTGTGCGGCTACTCTGCCATGAAAACCCATTTCATTAAGATCCCGACCTAACAGTTATTGTGCTGACATTGCTTCCAGAGGCAGTTTGGAACTCTGTAGTGAGTTTTGCAACCGAGGACAGACGATTTTTACGCGCTACAGACTACAGCACTCTGTGGTCATGTTCTGTGAGTTTGTGTGACCTACTACTTTGTGGTTTCGCGGCTGGTCCTAGACGTTTCCACTTCACAATAATAGCCTTACAGTTGACAACGGCAGCTCAAGCAGGCCAGAAATTTGATGAACTGACTTGTTGGAAACATGGCATCCTATGATGCTGCCACATTGAAAGTCACGTAGCTCTTCAGTACGGCCATTTTACTGGCAAGGTTTTTCCTATGGAGATTGCATGGCTGTGTGCTCCGTTTGATACACCTGTCAGTGACTGGTGTGGCTGAAATAGCTAAATTCATTGAGTCATGTCCACATACAGTGGGGCAAAAACGTATTTCGTCAGCCACCAATTGTGCAAGTTCTCCCACTTAAAAAGATGAGAGAGGCCAGTAAATTTTCATCATAGGTACACTTCAACTATGGACAGACAAAATGAGGGAAAAAAAATCCAGAAAATCACATTGTAGGATTTTTAATGAATTTATTTGCAAATTATGGTGGAAAATAAGTATTTGGTCAATAACAAACAAGCAAGATTTCTGGCTCTCACAGACCTGTAACTTCTTCTTTATGAGGCTCCTCTGTCCTCCACTCGTTACCTGTATTAATGGCACCTATTTGAACTTGTTATCAGTATAAAAGACACCTGTCCACAACCTCAAACAGTCACACTCCAAACTCCACTATGGCCAAGACCAAAGAGCTGTCAAAGGACACCAAAAACAAAATTGTAGACCTGCACCAGGCTGGGAAGACTGAATCTGCAATAGGTAAGCAGCTTGGTTTGAAGAAATCAACTGTGGGAGCAATTATTAGGAAATGGAAGACATACAAGACCACTGATCAGTTCCTTCGATCTGGGGCTCCACGCAAGATCTCACCCGTGGGGTCAAAATGATCACAAGAACGGTGAGCAAAAATCCCAGAACCACACGGGGGACCTAATGAATGACCTGCAGAGAGCTGGGATCAAAGAAACAAAGCCTACCATCAGTAACACACTACGCCGCCAGGGACTCAAATCCTGCAGTGCCAGACGTGTCCCCCTGCTTAAGCCAGTACATGTCCAGGCCCTTCTGAAGTTTGCTTGAGAGTATTTGGATGATCCAGAAGAAGATTGGGAGAATGTCATATGGTCAGATGAAACCAAAATAGAACGTTTTGGTAAAAACTCAACTCGTCGTGTTTGGAGGACAAAGAATGCTGAGTTGCATCCAAAGAACACCATACCTACTGTGAAGCATGGGGGTGGAAACATCATGCTATGGGGCTGTTTTTCTGCAAAGGGACCAGGACGACTGATCCGTGTAAAGGAAAGAATGAATGGGGCCATGTATCGTGAGATTTTGAGTGAAAACCTCCTTCCATCAGCAAGGGCATTGAAGATGAAACGTGGCTGGGTCTTTCAGCATGACAATGATCCCAAACACACCGCCCGGGCAATGAAGGAGTGGCTTTGTAAGAAGCATTTCAAGGTCCTGGAGTGGCCTAGCCAGTCTCAAGATCTCAACCCCATAGAAAATCTTTGGAGGGAGTTGAAAGTCCGTGTTGGCCAGCAACAGCCCCAAAACATCACTGCTCTAGAGGAGATCTGCATGGAGGAATGGGCCAAAATACCAGCAACAGTGTGTGAAAACCTTGTGAAGACTTACAGAAAACGTTTGACCTCTGTCATTGCTAACAAAGGGTATGTAACAAAGTATTTAGATAAACTTTTGTTATTGACCAAATACTTATTTTCCACCATAATAATTTGCAAATAAATTCATAAAAAATCCTACAATGTGATTTTCTGGATTTTCTTTTCTCATTTTGTCTGTCATAGTTGAAGTGTACCTATGATGAAAATTACAGGCCTCTCTCATCTTTTTAAGTGGGAGAACATGCACAATTGTTGGCTGACTAAATACTATTTTGCCCCACTGTACGTTTGGCCATGTAGTGTATGACGTTGTTAAATGTACCTTGCTTTATCCTTTGAAAATAAAAATATTCTGGGGATGAGCATGTGCGTCTTCAATAGTTATCCATTGTTCCTATTTAGTGAATTTAACTATAAGTAGCAAGTAAAAGCCTTTGGTAGCGAGTTGAAACAATTCCAAGTCTTGATTGTAAAAAATACCCTCAGTCTTGGGAAGATGTAAAACTTTCGTTTTTATTCTATGCATTTTATTTGCCGATATAAAGTCTGATGTTATCGAGTAAACTTTTTTAAAGAATGTCCTTGATGGGGTAATTGGTGTGATAGAAAATAAATACAAAAACTGTGGGAGCCATGCCATTCTGAAGAGGTATACTCTACCTGTAAGATTCATGGGAAGATTGTTCTATTTAATTAGATCGGCTTTCATATTGTTGAGTAATGGAATAAAGTTATCTTTATATATTTGTTGTTTGTTGTCACTTATTAAGTATCCTAAGTATGTAATATTTTGTGTGGTCCACTTAAAGGATTGCTGTAGATCGTGAGTTATTCTTTTTCTTATTTCCATTATTTCATTTTTTCACGTAACATTGTATATCCTGAGATTTTAGAGTATTATGAAAATATTATGAAAATATTATCAGTATTAGTCAGGTATATTAGCAGATTTATATAATATGTTTATTTAATGTATTATTTTAGCTGGGCAGTTGAAAGCTTCCAAAGTTTTGAGTAGAAAAGGCCATTCAAGACGGTTGAACGCCTTTTCGGCATTAACAACCATTATTGATGAATCTACATCTTGGTTTTTTTCATATTGTATTAAACTGAAACATTTCCTTGTATTTGTTTTTATGTGTATATTTTGTATAAACCTATTTGATTGATATGTATCAAGTCTGGTAAGACATTTGCCATTCTATTGCTTATTATTTTATTGTCACAATTTATTAAACTTATGGGTTTATAATAAGCAGGGAACTCTGCAGATTTTCCTGGTTTTAATATAACTGAAATAACTGTTTGGTAAATGGAAGTAGGAAGTACTGAATTGAGTGATATATGTGTTGTCATTTGTGTGCATTTTTGTCCCATAAATGTTGAAAATAATTATATGGGAAAGCCATCCGTACTTTTCGCCACGTGACTGTTTTATTAACAGTATCTAATATTTATTTCTGGGTGCTCTGTTTTTAGTCATTCTTATTTGTCTGCTGATCATTTCTTCGTTGTTGGTGAGTCTAAGAAGGCTATAGGATCCATCCAAATGTTGTTGAATTCTGATTTATATACATTTTCATCGATTCAGTTGAACCTTCTCAATACTTAACGCCACCCCAGTCATTTCAACAAGTCACAGTTCTTGTCCCCAGTCGTTTGGTGCGGAGAAACGCAACAAAAATGGACACGATTCCAATTTCAGTCACTTTCAACGACCCAACATTCCCCAACCAACCTGACACCATATATGGATCTTCCAGAAGGCAAGGATCCATTCTCTCCAAAATTCTCACTCCAACTGGTCCAATGTTCCTTATAGGACACATCACTGCACTCTATAATTCATTAGTCCCTAATCTATGGATTTCACATGACTGGGAAGGGGTGCAGCCATGTGTGGACCTGTGAGGGCATAGCCCCCCCCCCCTCCCACTGGGGAGTCAGAATTAATTTTACCCCACAAAAGGGCTTTATTACAGACAGAAATATTCTGCAGTTTCATCAGCTGTCCGAGTGGCTGGTCGCAGACGATCCCACAAGTGATGAAGCCAGAGGTGGAGATCCTGGGCTGGCGATGTTACACATGGTCTCCGGTTGTGAGGCCGGTTGGACGTACTGTCAAATTCTCTAAAACGACGTTGTTGGTGGCTTATGGTAGAGAAATGAACATTACATTTTTGGCCAACAGTTCTGGTGGACATTCCTGCAGTCAGCATGCCAATTGCACGCTCCCTCAAAGACAGCTGTGGCATTGTGCTGTGAGACAAAACTGCACATTTTAGAGTGGCCTTTTATTGTCCCCAGCACAGGGTGCACTTGTGTAATGATCATGCTGTTTAATCAGCTTCTTGATATGCCACACCTGTCAGGTGGATGAATTATCTTGGCAAAGGAATTTGAGAGAAATACGTTTTTTGTTTGTATGGAAAAAATTCTGGTATCTTTTATTCCAGCTCATGAAACATGGGACCAAGACTTTACATGTTGCGTTTATATTCTTCTTCAGTGTATATAAAACCTACCTTACACATCCAGTTTCTCATTTTGTAACTCAGCCACCAAAATCACCATAATGCTGTTGTTGGGTTCTGAGAATATGAAAATATACTTATTCATGTCACTGATGGAGTGCTAAGGTTTAGAGGGTCTACACCAGAGGTTAAGGGTTATAGGAGGAAGGTATATAGTGTGAGCAACTAAGCTTGGAATGTGTTGAGTGCAGGGAAGCGATTACATGTGGCAGGCATTGATAAGAGGAGACGGGTGGAGATCTTAGAAACTAACACTGTCGCTGAGGGAGAGAGAGTAATGTATAACGTTTACATTATGTCAAGATATGTTATTGTTAGCCATCAGGGATCCTCTGGGAGGAGGAGAGACACAGTCTGGTATCAATAACCATGTCAGCCTTGAGTTGTGGAGGAGTGAGCACTTTGGGGTCGAGGTCAGGTTAGACAAGTGAGGAAGAACAGATATCACTAAGGTTCTGTCTAGCAACAGAGATGCATTGGCTGTTCGGTTGTGGAGGAGGAGACTCAGTCTAGGAGAAAGGGTTAAATATCAGTGCTTGTGTGAAATGTTTTTTTTGTCTGAGTTACAGCTGTATCGAGCCTTTAGGGAGAATTAAACTTGAGCTTCTCTAGTGTCCGTGAGTTATTTACTCAAAATTAGAACCTAACATTGTTTTACATTTTGTTTTATTTGTGCTGGTCTAATTCCTAAAATGGAAAAGCATAAGATTCTGTGTGCTCTCGGATAGTAATAATAGTTCATATGGTGCTCTTCGATGTCCCAGGTCTGTGGCATTGATGAATACATAATTGAATGTTTACTTAAATTCAGATGTTTGTATGTTATGAATAAAATGCATATGTATGCATTGTTTACTATTTTGATTTCTTTAAAACAATGGAATTGGTAAAGTTCAGGTGTTTGATGTGATTGATGGGTGACTAGGTGCATTCTTGTCAAATAAATATGCTTATTCATTCATGATTATGGATATATTCTGTAAAGAGTTCATCTGGATTTGAATCTGCAACAGAACATGTCAAGTTAGTTCTGAATTGTTTTAATACAGCAGTGCATTCTGACACCATGAATTGAAATAGATTTGACCTCGTCCATATACTGTAGATGGTAGAAATGATAAGGGCTTAAATAAAGACCTTCACTGGCTGAAGAAGAAGAGGATCTGGTAATATAAGGGTATGTTGCTAATAACATCTAGGTAGCTAACTATATAGCTTTTTTGCAACAAACAAAAAAAAGTGGCCAAGTATTCATGGCACATAAATATCTAACTGCTACTAAGATAGTATTCTGTACAAGACAGAAGAATAAATATTAGATAAATAAAACATGGAACAGTAAATGAAAATGTTCAATATATATTTCGTTTTCACGTGATGCACAAATTGTATAGAAATGCATTTGTAAAGTGTATAAATAAGGTTTGTAAGAAAATATCGGAATCATGTAGGACTAATTCAAGGAAGGTTTGCATAGGACAGTTATCAAACCTCAATAGTTGTAAAGTAAATGGTAGCATACATTTAATTCTATGATAATAATTCCAGTGTGTTTTACTCATTTCTACAAAATGGAAATGTAATCTCTGTCATATATGAATGAATTGTTCATTAAATATTTAAGACAACTTGCTAAAAGTAGGCCTAATGAGTTGTTTATTGTTGTGTCATGTAAATCATGAAGAGGACATGTCAATACTTAAAAAGGCGACCAAAACCAATAAACAAATTGTGGATGTTGAAAAAACATGTTTTACACAGACTAAAGTATGGTTCATTTATTACATCATTTTACATTAAAACAGCACAATTATTGAAGCAAAATTATGTCAGAGTATGTCAAAATGCACAATTCAAAACACACATCTCTAAACCAACAATCCCACAGCATGAATATTAATGAAAAACACAGCAAACAGATTGGACCCATTGAGAGATGCTTTGGCAATAACTACACCCTGCCATACAACAAATCTCGGCGGTCTTGCAAAATGCGCTTTAATAAATTAAATACCCTTGTTCTACTATTTAAAATCCTGTATGTCTATAAAAAGTCAGATCCCACACACATAGACGTGTCCTCAATGTCAATATAAGGTTCTGAAGGAATTTAAAATGTAAATTAGCTCATTTTCAATTGTATGCAAGTTCAAGTTCATGCTCTGATAGCATGATATACCACTTGCAGCGCTACTTATTGACTTGACTGACAGGAAATATGCTCCTGAGAGGACTCCTCCATTAAGGATGAGTCACAGGATTTATCATCCATCATTTCTGATGTCACATTGCTGCTACACATTTCCTCAACCCTTTCCACCACCTCAGTGCATGGACTACTGTAAACTCCTTCACCATTGTTATGATGTTGCCCATTATCACTCTCCTCTAGCCCCTCTACTGTCACGCATCCACACTGACCCTCATCACCCATAGCCCCAACAGAGAACCTTTCAGATGTGGCTGCATTGACCAAACCACTGCTCTCCTCCCCCTCAGAGCTTCGCACTTCCCCTGCTTTCTGACAGTTTACCATATCCCTGTCCTCAATTTGTTGTGTTGTCGCCTGTATCTCAGACAGATAGCCCTGGTTTTGACAAGGCTCAGCTGGGTCCCTCACCTCCACATCTCTCTCATCTTCTCGCTCCTCCTCCACTACAACATAGCTTTCTGGCCTCACAGTGCAGCTCCATTCCTCTCCCTCAGTAACACGGTGCTCAGCTTCACAATCTGTCTCCTCATCAGTCTCAGTCTCTGTCTCAGAGTCAGACAATCCCTCGGCCCCCATGATGACTGTTTCCCCTGAGCCGTGGCTGTCTGTGCTGCTGCAGGAGAGCGTGTCATCTTCAGCCGGCCTGCTGGGCTCCTTCTCACTGCATTTTTCATCCGTTACCAAAATGTGTTCCTCTTTGTGATCCCTTTGCACCTCTAAGTCATTTGCTACTTCAAGGGAACTTCCCCCAGAGCTGAACATGATCCCCTGTCTCAGGTTATCACTACTCTGGAACAACATATTCCCCGTGCCCAAATCAAACTCATCATTTAGTGGAGCACCATCCTCACCCGCACTCTCTGGATCCCACAGCTCACCTCCCTCCTCCTCCTCATTCTCTGAATCAGGTGCTGTGTGCTTCCGGATGCATTTCACTGCATCCCAGAGGGACTTGGGGTATTCAGGCCCCTCTCTATGTGTGGTGGGTGTGGAAGATGAGGACAGGACAGGGGTAAAGGACTTGACCAGTATCTCTGGACTCTGGGGTCTAGAGGAGGGGCCTGGAGGGGGAGATCTGGAGGGGGAGAGTGGGACTGAGGGAGAGGGAGATCTGGAGGGGGAGAGTGGGACTGAAAGAGAGGGAGGGGGAGATCTAAAGTCGGAGAGTGGGACTGAGGGAGAGGGAGGGGGAGATCTAGAGGGGGAGAGGGGGACTGAGAGAGAGGGAGGGGGAGATCTAAAGTGGGAGCGTGGGACTGAGGGAGATGGAGGGGGAGATCTAGAGGGGGAGAGGGGGACTGAGAGAGAGGGAGGGGGAGATCTAAAGTGGGAGCGTGGGACTGAGGGAGAGGGAGGGGGAGATCTAGAGGGAGAGAGGGGGACTGAGAGAGAGGATGGGGGAGATCGAGAGGGGGAGAGTGGGATTGAGAGAGAGGGAGATCTAGAGATGGAGAGTGGGACCGAGGGAGAGGGATCAGGGTGAAGAGGTAAGCTTATGTCTGATTTAGAGAGTGGCACTTCCTCAGGAAGACAGAGGGGATCTGTGTTAGATTCAGGATGAGCAGATTGAGAAGAAAACTGGGAGGGTATAGTCAAGAAGTGATGAGAGGGAGATGAGGATCTTGAATTAGAGGGGGAAGTCATATTTAAAGGTGAGTGTGGGGGAGAATCAGTGTAACTTCGCTGTGGGTTGAGGCACTGAGAGATGGGTGGGGAAAAACCAGCATCACCAATTTCACCTGCCTCCGGGCTGACCGGAACACAGTGTTTGAATGGGGGCACATTTGTGGTATCTGTCTTCTGCAAATACATTACCTGTATGTCAGGCAGACCATCACTGGAATACTGCACTGAGAAATCACATGTCTGTTCTCTCACCTCCATCTTGGGCTCCACAATTATGTCTGGTGAAGACTGGGCATCTAAAGTGACACCAGCCTCTGCAACTGAAATGTCATCTTTAGCTTGAACAATCTCAGGTGATCTTTCTGACACTGACTCCTCCAGAGTAATCATGGGAAGGCCCTCAAGGGAGTCATTGTTGTCATTGTTTGGCTGTGGCGACTCATCCTCCTCTGTTTGATCCAGAACACTACAGCTCAGAAGAGGGATCCCCAAAATCCTTTCAGCACGCTCCTCCAATGTCTTACTGTCAGTAATTGAAGTTGAGGGCCAGAGCGAGAGCGATTCGGGGAGTTGGCTTGTGTCCTCTCTCTGCTGAGGTAAGTATGTTTCAGTGAAAGGTGTGTTAGAGTGAGTATGTTGATCTTTATCCACCTGCTCTTCTACATCTAGCTTTTTAAAATCAATCACAGGCTCTTCACTATCTAACAGGGGGCAGACCTGGGCTGATATATCAGTGCTCTGTTCAGGTGAAGTATCTTCCTTGACTTGGTTATGTATTGGGTTAAGGTCGATAGGGGAGCTTGGGTCTAGACCAGGCTCAGCTGGGTCACTAGGAGATGGTGAGCACAAATACTGGACATGTTCTTTTTTAGGGGGGAAAATGAACTCCACTCTGACTACAACACAAGTTGCGTCGATGACGAGAAGACCACTGCTTCCGTCAGACTCTGTGTCTCTCTTGAACTCCAATCGCTTCACTTCAACATCAAGGGGATGATTGCCATCATCAGGGCTATTTTCTGTATGATCATCATTCAGATTCTTACCTGGTTCGCCCTCCTTCCAAGTACCCTTCAAATAGCAAGGTGAGGGGTTGTCACTCTTGACTCCGCCCATGTAACTGGGCTCCCTCCATAAGGGATACTTGACTGACACAGGAGCCAATGTCTGCATCCCTTTTCTCCTGGATACAGGGGATGAAGCACTAACCTGGGTGCCTTCTGGCAAAGCAACTTCAATGTCCGTCGTACTGGGTAGGCTTTGACGGTCTCTTTCTTCTCCTTGAAGTCTTGGTCGGCTCTGAATGGCCCTGAGAAGCTCCTCCCTGTGGGCTGCTACCTGCTCACTTCCCATCCATTCTAGTACCCCCTTCAGTTTAGGTTTGAAATTGCTGTCTCTTTTGTAGGCAGGGGTCTGGGCTGGAGCACTGGACTCATGCTGGAGTGATGGCACATCTGAATCAACTTCATCTGCAAGCTTATGCGATTCATTAATGTCACCACACTCCTCTAGGCCTCTAGATACCCTGTCTACCTCACTGTTTGACACAGTTGTCCGAGGTGAGGTGGTGAAGAGAGGCAGGGAAAGGGTTTTTAGTGGTTCTTCAGGAGAACTTGACAACCCTGCCGCTCCACCCATGCGAGACACCAAGCAAAATATGGTCTCCCCTCCTCTGCTTTTCTTTAGGCTGACTTTCCTTTCCATGGTGGCACTGAGGTTGGCCATCTCACAGATGTTGGACGTCTGAGGCTGTTGTGGGGACTGCAGCAGAGGTGAGAGGCTATCAGATCGGATGTTCTGTGGATGGGCAGAAGAACCTGTCCATTGACCAACTACAGCATGTCCTTGCTGCCTATGCCCTCCAGGATCAGACCAGGTCCTCTGCTTCCAATCCTCTTTTGTAAACCTATCTTCCCCTCCCCTCTCGCTATGAAAGTCTAGTACAGAGTTGTCTTGCTTCCTTGGAGTAGGCAGTGTGCAGTATATGTGTCTGCTAGCTCCCTGATTCCACCCTGCGTACACAGAAGCCACTGCTTTTTTAGTGGTATATTTATTAGCATGTTGCATTACTGGTGAAATGTTATGTGGGGTGTTATAAGGCGGAGGTGGAATGTAGCCTGGAGGTTGACTAAACACCCTCTTCTGGTAGCTTGTCTCATTCTCCTTGGTGTCTGATGGGTATGTTGTATCAGGAATGACAGGCTGAGACAAGTAGTGGGACATAGTTTTCTGTGTGTCCCTTCTCTCCCACTGTCCCCATTCTCTCGGCTGAAGAGGTCCCGCCAGATGTATTGCTCTGTGTTCTGTTCCACCTCTGTTGCCCCATGAATCTTTCTCCAGCACTCTCTCACTCTCCTGCGGCCCCTGGGATCCCCATAGCCCTGCCTCCAGGCGTCTCTTCCTGGGGAGTGAGTGGCTGTAGCGTGCCGCCCAGGCCTCCAGCTCCCGATAGCTAGTGTTGCTCAAACTCCTCTTGGCTGGCTCCCTCCTGTAGTGGACAGGACTACAGGGCTCCCACCTCCTCTGCAACACCTCCCTCTGCATCCTCCTCTCACACTCCCTCTCCCTAGCTGCTGCTCTATGAGCCTCTCCCACCAGCCATTCTCTCTCTCTTTTCTCTTGAGCCTGATAGTCCCTCAAACCGTGAAGCTGTCGAGGCTGGCTGTCTAGAGCAAAGGGGAAATGAGGGGCAGAGGGTGACAGGTCTTGATCAGTCCCGTTGGTATAGTCCTGTAGGACCCCTCCGGTCCTAGAACCTGGTACTGTCCAACAGCTGGGCTCCCTGGCCCGGTCTTGCCGCTCACAAAGGTACGGTTGAAAATCTGCTGCCTGATGCTTGTCCTGATATCTGTGGATATAGAAAATAAAACATGGAGATTACCCCCATAACTAGCATTGCAAGACACAGTGTAGTAACATGTTACAAGGACATCTAATAACTCACATAAACAATAAAGAACATATTGCATAATATAGTCAATTCTGGTTAATCCATCTTTACTTGTAAATCAAATGTATTTTTGTATGAATACAAACAACCTTATTTACATGATCTTTATGTGATACTATTGCAAGCAGGTTTCTTTTGTTTAGGATTATGAACATTCTGCCCTGCTTATGTTCGAAAACAAAGAGACATCAAAACAATCTAAACAGACTATAGCTATTTGTTAATGTGTCTCACAGAGACAAACACACTATCACCTTGAAACAGCTTAAAGTGAACTGAACTCACGCATGTGCAAAGTTTTGTCCAGGAACAGTCCCAAATTTGGCATACAGGGGCGTTTGCCCCTGACTCCCAGACCAGAACTCCATCACACTAGGTTTGAAACCATGGACTGACTTCTGACTTCTGAAATTATTGTAGAAGGAAAAAATGATGTTATTATTTTATCCCTAATGTATGCCTTTTTGACTACAGAATAGCTCTTAGAATTTTGAAAAAATATGTTTTCTCTGTTTCATCAAATGAGATGCAGTTTCACTATTGAAAACTACACTTTTATAGTCCAGACTTGCATACAAATGTCAACAAGTGTGGGTTTGTATAAATATGAACTAAAAATGTAGTTATAGCACATAATAATCCAATGACTGTCACATCACACATACCGCTGGTCAGCGCGTCTGGATGAAGGTCCTTGCTGTTAGGGTATGGTCTGATGCTGTCCACGCCAACTGGGCAGCTTGTTTAAAAAGAGAATGATATTGAGCCCCCCCTCCTCATGCCACACACCCTCACTCCCCTGTCAGCGCCAGAGAGGCCTTCCTCCTCTTGTGCACATCCAACTTTCCCAGTCAAAACATCACAATGGAATTCTTTAATTAAAGTATTTTAAAAGGCACAGTCTCCTGGTCAAAACAAACATCCCCCACTCAGTCACCTTCTGTAGACTGACAGCTAGAAGGATGAGAGAAGTGGGAAAATGGACTGTGTCTGTACATACCAATGTGGCATAGTAGTTCAAAAAACAACGGTTGCTCCCAAACGCTTACTTCAGCGTTTTTTGGCTGAAGTCAATTGTTTGGGGGTGACAAAGGCTGTCCACCATGAATTTATTGGGACTGACTAACTGAAAGCATGGGGGTCAGATTGAGGATTAGGGACTGCAGGGGTGGAAGATTTGAGGATGACACTATACAAGATGATATCTTTCCAATGATGTCCTGATGTCCTCCTTTCGGAACTAGAAGCACAAGCATTTCGCTACACTCGCATTTACATCTGCTAACCATGTGTATGTGACCAATAAGATTTGATATGAAATGACTTGATTGTCATGTTAGCTTGTACAATGCTGAAATGACACTGATGGTTGACATGCTTCACTTTGTTGATGTGCTTATAAGTGACTGACATTACAAAACAAAGTAAAAAAGCACTATAAGAAGCATAACAACAAGTAATCAATTATACCGACAAAGCAGACAAGGATATTACGTTGCAACATTTAAAAAAACATTTAATTGACTTTATTTCTTTGAAGTTTTGCTGCCAAATCAATCATTTGATAATTCAAATAATATGACTTTATCTTACAGGCACAATAAGCATTTTAAAGTAATGCATATAACATTGTATTTTATGTTGTACAATAAGTTACTTCTCGTCCAACCTGCATTGGGCATTATCGTTACAATTAAGGTCTATATCAATGTTGATCAAAGGATTATTACACACTCAGTGAATGACAGTTTCTAGTGTGGGGACTCTGTGGATCGCTGGTGGAGAGTAGACTCTGAATATAGATAGGGATCTGTTGTTTTGTCAGGAGTGCTATAGCAAAGAGAGAGATGGAGGGGGGAAGACCGCCGGTCTCTCTTTCTTTGAAACTCTCCAGCGGAACAAACAGGCTTTTCTTTTCTGAACAGAAACTCTGCACATCAGCAGAGAGCAGAAGAGAGGGGATGAAGTATGTACAGGCAGAGGGAGGGGGAGTGGGGGCAGAATCTGTCGATGTTGACTAAAATGTTCTGCAAGTGGATGGTCATGGTATAAACAATATTTTAACCAGTAATCAACAACCCCTTCAACCTCTACAATATAGCACTTCATCAAACTGGATCAAACACAACTTCACATGATTTGACTGTAGTAACCAGACAAAGACAGGAAAAGTATCTGTGCACTGCTTTTACTGCTCACAAAGTATTATTTTATCTCTGTTTCTTACTTCAACATGAACACATATTGGTGTATATTTGTGTAAAATAACAGTTGGGAATACTCAAAATTGAGTGAGGAACCGTTGCTCTTTAATGTCTATTCTAAAGTCTCTCCTTTGGTATCCAGCGCATACAAAAAGTTGTTGTATGTGTGCATGTTCTTCCTTTTCTATCTGACCATAGTAATGTATCAGGGTATACGTGTTCTGGCAGTAAAATACTAGTAACAGTCATGTACTTGTCTCAGAGAGGATGTCTAGAAGACTCCCTCTTGACCAGAGGATTCACTGTTGTGTTATTCCCCTCCAGGTCTCAACCTATTCAACTGTTCATCACAGTCTCCCAACCCTATCCAGTCTCATTGTGGTTACTACTTCCCTCTCTGAGTAGCGCGGTAGATGTTGATGTTCTGTGTGGGGTAGCGGTGCAAAAGCTCTTCATGGAACCTTCTACGGAGGCAGAGTGTCTCAGTAGAAGCTAGGTGTCCCGTGATCTCCTCGCATCTTGGATGAGAGGTACGTCACAGTCCTGTCCTTGCTCAGGTGAGCCAGTGTGTCCAGAAGGAGGGGGTAAGTCTCAGACAGGTACACAATATCTGCACCCATCACCAGGGTCCCAGTTTGAAGGGAAGCTGTCCTGGTCCTGGACCCAGGAGAGGACGGAGGGGGCAAAAGAAGGCCAGCCGGCAGATGGCATGTTTGCTGAGACATTGCTTTACAGTTAAGGGGCAGCAAGGGGGAGGTTTGTCAAGGTCACATCCGATCCTGTAAGAGTGGGAAATATGAGGTAAATAACCCAAAAATTAATGTGATTGATACCTATTTTTAGTGTTTCAAAGTCTCAGAAAAGCGCATTTGTAGGCTAATGTTTGTGACATGATGGAACAGTGTCATAGGAAGGGCTATTAAAAATATATTAACGGATATTAAAATGTTTTACAATTATGATTCAGGCGAATTAAATAACAGTGGCTGCTACTGAACATCATTACCGACCTCTACTGGACGGACAAAGAATGAACCAACATAGTACCCAATCGTGCTGCCAAAATGCCAACAATACCAGTCTCTGCGCTTTCCCTTCAGGTTGAGTGTGTTTTCCTCAAAATAGCGGCATAGTCGAAGCGCCTATGTAACAAACAGTACGGTAAATACGACAATGCATCTCATTGCAGTCTTTGCACAAGACTACTGTATTAAATGCACTACTAATCAACAAAGCTTTATTTATCATGTTCTGAAAAACTTAAGCCAGGCACTGTAATAATGGAGTAAATCGTGAACAGGCGCTGAACACCTGGCTTATATTTAACTCTTGACCGATTAATTTGTATACGTTATCATCAGACAATGAATCAGCAAATAAACCGTCTACAGAGAACATTAATCTCTCTTCCTCTCCATTTACTGCCATTGTAAATACAAATTGTTAGACTGATTATGTAGTTTATCCTCAGCCATTCGCTACGCATTCATGGAAGCACGCGAGCTACACCTTCCAATGGGAAGGTTGCTGATTGGGTAGCGCCAATACTGACGTCAGTGAAATAGATTTTCTCTTTAAAAACGAATATATTCCTCAGTTATATATGGCAATGATTGTATTACCATATAATACTATGTATTCCAGAACTACATATAATGCATCCTTTATTATTATATTCATTATTTGAACTCTCCTTCCAAAATATCTGTGGACTGGAACACTAGGGTCGGATTGACCCGGAAAAAAAACAAAAATGTATGTTCTCGTTTTCAAATATAACAAAATATGAATATCAATGATGATTAGATGTAGTTTTATTGAGGTTTTTTTTTAAAATTCTCTTTATAGAGGTCTTTTATTAAAAGGAGGGCTTTTATTATAAAAGTGTTGATTCGATCTTGCCAAAGACAGTACAGTATGAAGATAGATTTATCCAATAGAAACCCCCGATCACACTTGTAGGCGATTTCATGGCGACGTTTGCTAGCTAAGCTCATACGCAGAAACACGTCATCGGGTCTAACGGTCGTCTCGAGCCAAACTGCGCATGTGCAAGCGGTCAAAAAGAAAGACAGTCTTTCGGTATAAATGAGTTTTTGACTAAAATAAAAACGTGTCAGTTTGTCACTTTCCCAAAGTTTGAGTAACAACTTGTTAAACTACTTAACACATGGTCTCCAATATAGGTTGTGCTTTTAGATTTCGAGAAAATTAACAAATAAGGAATAACTTTTCACTTCTCTCATTGACTTCTCAAACCTCAAACCCCGCCCTGGTCTGCTTGGCCTGTTTCGCAAGCATTCCCGGAAGACTTTCGATGTTGCGCCTCTGGGTTTATTGTGTATTTACGGGTGCGTTCGTAAATTCAATCTGGAGTACCAGAGTGCCCATGGGCCCTCGTATATTCCGAGCGTTGTCCGTTCATAAACGCTGAGCGTTTCGCTCTCTGAGTGTTCAGAGCGCACATTGGACGCTCTGGCCGAGGAGTCGGGTTGATCCGAGCGTTCTGGCCGAGGAGTATGGTTGATCCGAGCATACAAATTAACGTTCGCTGGCTTCTTCCAGACACAAATGAGCGAACACCTCATTTTGACCATTTACCCGCCCTAGCAGAGCTGGTTAGGTTGTTTTCATGTTATCCAGAGCGTTGGTGACTGTGCTTCTGGCAACAATTTAATTACGTTTTTTTGACGACATTTAGTGACAGCGGCCCTATTCAACATTGCTATTCGTCAATTATTCTGCGCTCTAGCACACTCGGACGAGAGAGCCTGAGTGAATGTACGAACGCACCCGTTCCACGTAGCTGGAGAAGGCCGTTCTTTTACCACCGACCCGCTCTATCCTTTCCACTTTTCATTGAAAACAAACCGTATCGGTCGTATTTTATGGTTTTATTTATGCATTTCGTGAAAGCCACAGATAGCAAAGTATATGTTATTGTGAAGATAGAAAACGGAAGAACCCCTCGATTAGCCGGTCGGCGAGTGTGCCTGCTGTTTTGCTGGCTAGCTCACGTTAGCTAACTTTCCTTGTATTGTAACTTACTAGTAAGTTAACGTTAGCTAGCTAGGTTCTCGTCGTTGCCACTGGTTGTTATTTGATAGCTGTACATCCTTCGTGTGTAAATTAATCATGGCGACTAGGCGCCTGACCGATGCCTTCTTATTAATGCGGAACAATGCCATCCAAAATCGGCAGATATTGGCTGAGCAAGTGAGTACATACGACCCCCGTCGTACTCTGAGTACACGTAGCAATGCTGCGGTGAGTCTAACGTTAATCGTCTGGATTTGACATTTGATTTGTGTGTTATGATAGTTAACACATTCATATGTTAGCCGTAACTTGATTAAATATCTCCCTTAGTCACTCGCTAGTTAGCTATCTACCCAACATTAACCTGATGTTGGCTGCGTATAGCTGTCAAGCAAGATGCGTACATTTGCCTTGAGTCATGTTAGAGGTATGCATTTGGAGTACTGATGCCCTCGACTTGCATTTCCTGTCTTGCCAAAATATTTGACCAGCTCCGTTTGCTACCGATCATCAAAGAGCGTGCATTTTCCTTTGCCATGATAGTCAATTGAAGGAATGCATTTGTCAGAGTAAGCAACTAAGTAAAAGATAAAGGTAGAACATGAAATGCATTTTTAGGGGCAATGTTCAATACTTAATAAGTCACAACAACAGTGCATGCTGGAATGATTTGGCTTGTCTTCTGTTATACAGATGGTTAAATGTAACACTCTACATGTTACATTTCACGAGGTGTTTGTTGATAGTGTGTGGGTTCTGTATTTCCCCTTTTGCCTTAGTGAATTGCATGCCTCAACCTCTCGATTAGGCTAGATGGTGCTGTTGTTTCAGTTATAGATTTAGTTGATCCTGTGCTTGGTAAACTGTTATTTTAAAACTTATTTAATGCTCTTTAGATCAATATGGTTGTTACTAAGATATTGTATGCTAGAATTTTTAGAATACCGAGTTTGCACTGTTGGTCATTGTTTAATTTCATACATTCTGCACTGAAATAAAGTACCAGTCAAAAGTGTGGATACCTACTCATTCAAGGTACTATCTTCTACATTGTAGAATAATATTGAAGACATCAAAACTATTAAATAACACATGTAGAATCATGTAGTAACCAAAAAAGTGTTAAACAAATCACCTGGAATGCATTTAGATTAACAAGTGTGCTTTGTTAAGTTGATTTGTGGAATTTCTTTCTATCCTTAATGCGTTTGAGCCAATCAGTTGTGTTGTGACAAAGTAGGGGTGGTATACAGAAGATAGCCCTATTTGGTAAAAGACCAAGTCCATAGTATGGCAAGAACAGCTCAAATAAGCAAAGAGAAACGACAGTCCATCATTTGTTTAAGACATGAATGTCAGTCAATCCGGAAAATGGCAAGAACTTTGTTAAGAACATTTCTTCAAGTGCAGTCACAAAAACCATCAAGTGCTATGATGAAACTGGCTCTCATGAAGACCACCACAGGAAAGGAAGACCCAGCGTTACCTCTGCTGCAGAGGATATGTTTAGAGTTACCAGCCTCAGAAATGGCAGCCCAAATAAATGTGTCACAGAGTTCAAGTAACAGACACATCTCAACATCAACTGTTCAGAGGAGACTGTGAATCAGGCCTTCATGGTCTACATAATTCCATATGTGTTATTTAATAGTTTTGATGTCTAGTATTCTACAATGTAAAAATAAAGACAAACCCTTGACTGGTACTGTATATATTTCATTTTTCATTATTGACCAGGATGTCGGGTCTTTTACAAATACTTTCTATGTAAGTCTATAATATCTTGTAGCCTAATTTCCTCTGTATAGTTTCAAAACTCTATATTGTTTGTGGTTTTCCCTTTTAAGTCGCTCATTCATTCACCCTCCTTCTGAACTTGTAGGTGTTTTGACTCCGGGACGGTTATTGTGTGAAGCAGCTTCATAGTAGATCTCAATCCAGACTTTGAAAAATTCACCTGATGGTGGATAGTAGCTTGGATAGGTTATTTTTGGCACTGATAGCACCAACTATCAAATGTTTGTTTGGATCAAAGAGCAAATCTGATGGATATCTCTGAGATGCTTGTTTTTGTCACTGTGTCCTCTTGTATGGCGTACTGCAATCTGCATGCTCATGCTGAGTGATCTGCATATCAAAATCCTCTTTATAATACTAATTGTTGTCCTGCATCTTTCCTTTCTCTGGGCCTATATGAAATGGTTTTGTGGTTAGGCTAATCATTTGGGGATCGGGGACATAGGCTAGCCCTAAATCTTTGCCTTCACACACACTCATGTCACACTTCACTGACCCAATGTATGTAGGCCTACCTCCTGAAGATGAGTGTCTTTACCTCAATAGGTTGCTACTAATCAAATTGTATTTGTCACATTTATTTTATTTAACCTTAATGTAACTAGGCAAGTCAGTTAAGAATAAATGCTTATTTTTAGAATGACGGACGACCCCGGCCAAACCCTCCCCTAACCCAGACGACGCTGGGCCAATTGTGCACCGCCCTATGGGACTCCTGATCATGGCCCGGGATCGAACCAGGGTCTGTAGTGACGCCTCTAGCACTGAGATGCAGTGCCTTCGACCGCTACGCCAATCTGGAGCCTACATGCGCCGAATACAACAGGTGTAGGTAGACCTTACCGTGAAATGCTTACTTACAAGCCCTTAACCAACCATGCAGTTCAAGAAAGAGTTAAGAAAATATTTACTAAATAAACAAAAGTAAAAAAGAAACTAAAATTAAAAGTAACACAATAAATAACAATAACGAGGCTATATACAGGAGGTACCAGTACTGAGTCGATGTGCGCGGGTACAGGTTAGTCGGTAATTTGTTCATGTATGTAAGGGTAAAGTGACTATGCATAGTTTAAATTTTTTATTTATTTCACCTTTATTTAACCAGGTAGGCAAGTTGAGAACAAGTTCTCATTTACAATTGCGACCTGGCCAAGATAAAGCAAAGCGGTTCGACACACAACGACACAGAGTTACACATGGAGTAAAACAAACATACAGTCAATAATACAGTATAAACAAGTCTATATACGATGTGAGCAAATGAGGTGAGATAAGGGAGGTAAAGGCAAAAAAAAGGCCATGGTGGCAAAGTAAATACAATATAGCAAGTAAAACACTGGAATGGTAGATTTGCAATGGAAGAATGTGCAAAGTAGAAATAAAAATAATGGGGTGCAAAGGAGCAAAATAAATAAAGTAATTAAATACAGTAGGGAAAGAGGTAGTTGTTGGGCTATGTACAGATGCAGTAATCTGTGAGCTGCTCTGACAGTTGGTTCTTAAAGCTAGTGAGGGAGATAAGTGATTCCAGTTTCAGAGATTTTTGTTGTTCGTTCCAGTCATTGGCAGCAGAGAACTGGAAGGAGAGGCGGCCAAAGAAAGAATTGGTTTTGGGGGTGACTAGAGAGATATACTTGCTGGAGTGTGTGCTACAGGTGGGAGATGCTATGGTGACCAGCGAGCTGAGATAAGGGGGGACTTTACCTAATAGGGTATTGTAGATGACATGGAGCCAGTGGGTTTGGCGACGAGTATGAAGCGAGGGCCAGCCAACGAGAGTGTACAGGTTAGTATATGGGGCTTTGGTGACAAAACTGATTGCACTGTGATAGACTGCATCCAATTTGTTGAGTAGGGTATTGGAGGCTATTTTGTAAATGACATCGCCAAAGTCGAGGATTAGTAGGATGGTCAGTTTTACAAGGGTATGTTTGGCAGCATGAGTGAAGGATGCTTTGTTGCGAAATAGGAAGCCAATTCTAGATTTGACTTTGGATTGGAGATGTTTGATATGGGTCTGGAAGGAGAGTTTACAGTCTAACCAGACACCTAAGTATTTGTAGTTGTCCACGTATTCTAAGTCAGAGCCGTCCAGAGTAGTGATGTTGGACAGGCGGGCAGGTGCAGGTAGCGATCGGTTGAAGAGCATGCATTTAGTTTTAGTTATATTTAAGAGCAATTGGAGGCCACGGAAGGAGAGTTGTATGGCATTGAAGCTTGCCTGGAGGGTTGTTAACACAGTGTCCAAAGAAGGGCCAGAAGTATACAGAATGGTGTCGTCTGCGTAGAGGTGGATCAGAGACTCACCAGCAGCAAGAGCGACCTCATTGATGTATACAGAGAAGAGAGTCGGTCCAAGAATTGAACCCTGTGGCACCCCCATAGAGACTGCCAGAGGTCCGGACAGCAGACCCTCCGATTTGACACACAACTCTATCAGAGGAGTAGTTGGTGAACCAGGCGAGGCAATCATTTGAGAAACCAAGGCTGTTGAGTCTGCCGATGAGGATGTGGTGATTGACAGAGTCGAAAGCCTTGGCCAGATCAATGAATACGGCTGCACTATAATGTTTCTTATCGATGGCGGTTAAGATATCATTTAGGACCTTGAGCGTGGCTGAGGTGCACCCATGACCAGCTCTGAAACCAGATTGCATAGCAGAGAAGGTATGGTGAGATTCGAAATGGTCGGTAATCTGTTTGTTGACTTGGCTTTCGACGACCTTAGAAAGGCATGGTAGGATAGATATAGGTCTGTAGCAGTTTGGGTCAAGAGTGTCCCCCCCTTTGAAGAGGGGGATGACCGCAGCTGCTTTCCAATCTTTGGGGATCTCAGACGATACAAAAGAGAGGTTGAACAGGTTAGTAATAGGGGTGGCAACAATTTCGGCAGATAATTTTAGAAAGTAAGGGTCCAGATTGTCTAGCCCGGCTGATTTGTAGGGGTCCAGATTTTGCAGCTCTTTCAGAACATCAGCTTAATGGATTTGGGAGAAGGAGAAATGGGGAAGGCTTGGGCGAGTTGCTGTGGGGGGTGCAGTGCTGTTGACCGGGGTAGGAGTAGCCAGGTGGAAAGCATGGCCAGCCGTAGAAAAATGCCTATTGAAATTCTCAATTATGGTGGATTTATCAGTGGTGACAGTGTTTCCTATCTTCAGTGCAGTGGGCAGCTGGGAGGAGGTGTTCTTATTGTCCATGGACTTTACAATGTCCCAGAACTTTTTTGAGTTAGTGTTGCAGGAAGCAAATTTCTGCTTGAAAAGGCTAGCCTTAGCTTTTCTAACTGCCTGTGTATAATGGTTTCTAGCTTCCCTGAACAGCTGCATATCACGGGGGCTGTTCGATGCTAATGCAGAACGCCATATTATGTTGTTGTGTTGGTTAAGGGCAGTCAGGTCTGGGGAGAACCAAGGGCTATATCTGTTCCTGGTTCTAAATTTCTTGAATGGGGCATGTTTATTTAAGATGGTTAGGAAGGCATTTAAAAAAAATATCCAGGCATCCTCTACTGATGGGATGGGATCAATATCCTTCCAGGATACCCCGGCCAGGTCGATTAGAAAGGCCTGCTCGCTGAAGTGTTTCAGGGAGCGTTTGACAGTGATGAGTGGGGGTCGTTTGACCGCTGACCCATTACGGATGCAGGCAATGAGGCAGTGATCGCTGAGATCTTGGTTGAAGACAGCAGAGGTGTATTTAGAGGGCAAGTTGGTTAGGATGATATCTATGAGGGTGCCCGTGTTTAAGGCTTTGGGGAGGTACCTGGTAGGTTCATTGATAATTTGTGTGAGATTGAGGGCATCTAGTTTAGATTGTAGGATGGCTGGGGTGTTAAGCATGTTCCAGTTTAGGTCGCCTAGCAGCACGAGCTCTGAAGATAGATGGGGGGCAATCAGTTCACATATGGTGTCTAGAGCACAGCTGGGGGCAGAGGGTGGTCTATAGCAGGCGGCAACGGTGAGAGACTTGTTTTTAGAGAGGTGGATTTTTAAAAGTAGAAGTTCAAATTGTTTGGGTACAAACCTGGATAGTAGGACAGAACTCTGCAGGCTATCTTTGCAGTAGATTGCAACACCGCCCCCTTTGGCAGTTCTACCTTGTCTGAAAATGTTGTAGTTTGGGATTAAAATTTCAGAATTTTTGGTGTTCTTCCTAAGCCAGGATTCAGACACAGCTAGAACATCCGGGTTGGCAGAGTGTGCTAAAGCAGTGAATAGAACAAACTTATGGAGGAGGCTTCTAATATTAACATGCATGAAACCAAGGCTATTACGGTTACAGAAGTCGTCAAAAGAGAGCGCCTGGGGAATAGGAGTGGAGCTAGGCACTGCAGGGCCTGGATTCACCTCTACATCGCCAGAGGAACAGAGGAGGAGTAGAATAAGGGTGCGGCTGAAAGCAATAAGAATTGGTCGTCTAGAACGTCTGGAACAGAGAGTAAAAGTAGGTTTCTGGGGGCGATAAAATAGCATCAAGGTATAATGTACAGACAAAGGTATGGTAGGATGTGAATACAGTGGAGGTAAACCTAGGTATTTAGTGATGAAGAGAGAGATATTGTCTCTAGAAACATCATTGAAACCAGGAGATGTCATTGCATGTGTGGGTGGTGGAACTAATAGGTTGGATAAGGTATAGTGAGCAGGACTAGAGGCTCTACAGTAAAATAAGCCAATAAACACTAACCAGAACAGCAATGGACAAAGCATATTGACACTAAGTAGAGGCATGCTTAGTCGAGTGATCAAAAGGGTCCAGTGAGTAGAGAGGTTGGTTGGGGGTCAAGGCGATTTAGACAGCTAGCCAGGCCATCGGTAGCAAGCTAGCATAGGATGGAGGTCTGTTATTAGCCACCTCTTGTGTTCCGTCAGTAGATTAGTGGGGTTCCGTGTGGTAGAGGGGATAAATCCAAATCACACAACAACAACAAAAACAATAGATATAGTTATAGAGGCCCAAGAAGAAAAAAAATAAGAAAAAAAATATTGTCTATTCAGATAGCAGCCGATAAGACAGCTAACGGTTAGCGTGCCGCAGATGGGCGTTCAGGTAACGTCGCGACGGAGGAGCCAGCCGGATAACTCCTTCGGGTAGATAACGTCAGCAGTCCAGTTGTGAAGGCCCGGTGGGGCTCCGCGTAGGCAGTAAAACGGGTCCGGATAGGTGATTGTAGCCCAGGAGTGATTGATAGAACTCTTCAGCTGGCTAGCTCCGGAATAATTGATGTTTGCTCCGGAATCGACGAAAGCCGATAGTCACACGGATAGCAGCTAGCTAGCTGTGAGATCCAGGTATGAATGTCCAGAGTTAGCGGTTGAAATCCAGGGACATGGAGAGAAAAATTGGTCCGGTATGTTCCGTTCCGAGCCGCGCCGAAAAAAATGGCGATAGATTTTCGAGCTAAAGGATAGCTGATGACCACAAACCATGGTTAGCTGAATACTAACGATTAGCCAGTAAAGAAGCTAACTAGCTTCTGATTAGCTTCTAATTAGCTTCTGGATTAGCTTCTGGCTAGCCTCAGGCTAGCTTCTTGGAGGATTACAGATTTGAGGTAAATAATACTTTTTTTATAAATATAAATTGGTGAGGCGGGTTGCAGGAGAGTGTTTTGAAGATGAGTTTATGGAAAATTAAAAAATATATATAGAAAGGTATGTGAAAAAAGTTGTAAATATATATATATATACGGGACACGACAAGATGAGGACAAAAGACGTCTGAACTGCTATGCCATCTTGGAAATTTTTAGCTAATTAATTAAGTTTTAGTTAGTTTTAATAAACAGCGAGTAGGAGCAGTGTAAAAACAAAGGGGGGGGGTGTCCATTTGATGAGTTATTCGGCAGTCTTATGGCTTGGAGGTAGAAGCTGTTAAGGAGCCTTTTGGACCTAGACTTGGCACTCCGGTACCGCTTCCTTTGCGGTTGCAGAGAGAACATTCTATGACTTGGGTGACTGGAGTCTTTGACATTTCTTTTGGGCCTTCCTCTGACGTTGCCTAATATATATGTCCTGGATGGCAGGAAGCTTGGCCCCAGTGATGTACTGGGCTGTACGCACTACCCTCTGTTGTGCCTTACTATTATGGTCGCCATTTTGGAATTGATCTCAGGGAGTTCAATGTCCAATGCAGCTATTTTTATCTCAAATAATTTATGGGTAACAATTAAGTACCCTTACAGTGATTTGTTTTCAATTTAAATGGTAAAAAAAGAAACTCAAAGAACCATTTCTCAAGCAATAATTTTTCTAGAACTGTCTGGGAGTGGTCTGAGTCTGGAGGGGGAAAACTACAAACTAACTGTTATTGGCATCTACTTACCCTAGATTAACTCGTGGATACCATTTGTATGTCTCTGCGTGCAGTTTGAAGGAAGTTTCTAACTAGAGTTAGCGCAATGACTAGAAGTCTATGATAACTGCTAGCATGCTACAGTAGTAGATACCATAGACATCCAGTCATTGCTCTAATGCTAGTTAGCATTGGTTTGCGAAACTACCTCTAACTTCCTTCATACTGGATGCAGAGACATGGTATCTATGATTTCATCTGACTCAGGGCAAGTAGATAAATGGCTTATTTGCCAAAATCTTGAAGTATCCCTGTAACTAATTCAGAGTGGCTGTGGATCCAACTGTCGGCAAGTGAAGTCAGGGGATATGAATCTGTGACAGCCGAAAGTCGGACACTATAGTGGTTTTTCAACAGCAAGGCTCAGATCAACATTGTTTATATAAGTTTTTCTTTATAAATGTCCAAATACACTTTTCTATACCCCCATATCACAAACTGAAAACCTAACGTGTACAATTAATTGGTTAGAGAGGTCTGAAATATCACTTTCATTTGTATCCCCTGTAGCTTTAGTATCGAGGAAAAGTTGGTTCCTGTTTCAGTCACATCTTTGGACACGTTCTCGTGGGTCAAACAAAAACACCCCAAATGATTGGTTGATAAATTGTGCCCCCCACAATGCAAGTGATGGCTGCATGGTGCAGTTGGCGAGAAGACACTGCAGCGACTTGAATCTGACTTCATCAAAAACGGCATGACTTTTGATCACATGATTTTTGTGTAGTTCATGCAGTCGACATGTAGTGGCAACTTTTTTTTTATACCCATAACGCAACACACTTTGAAAGGCGGAGACCAACGTTGGTCAACGTCTTGACAAAAGTGATCCGCTCTAACGCGCCCCTGTGCGGAGAACAGGCTACTAGGGGAAAGTTAGATCAAGCTCACTCAATGTCTGCAAGATCATATAACAGAACCGAAATGTAATGGCACAATGTAATGTTACTGCAAGACAAAAACACAATTTGTTTTTCTCATGAGGCCAAAACTCAACCATGTGCATCTCTAGACAAAATATACAGATAGGCTATGCTACAGTTTAACAACGTGTTCTCTAAAATTTGCTCAGTGTACATCATTCAAAACAACACTATATAACTCAAGGTCAAAATTCAAATCCCCATTATACTGATTGAGATCTGATGGTTGGTTACTATGGGTAAAACTTGAAGAATTATCATTCACAATTAAATGCTGTGGTGTTTTTGTCTTACGGTAACGTTGTGCTATTATATTTGGTTCTGTTATGTAGAATATTGTGAGATCTTGCAGACATTGATTCAGCTTGATCTAACTTTAATAAACAAGCACCATTCGCCTGAGTAGCCTGTTCTTTGCGTGTAGAGAATTTATTAGGTACAGCACCCTGTTCACGAAAATGGTTTGCTCCTACAGAAAGTGAGTCTTGTGGTCGTGGCTTGCTATATATAGCGAGCATCAAGGCAGTCAGTTACTGTTCGATTGAGTGTTAGAATGGGCAAAACAAGTGATCTAAGTGATTTTGAGCGTGGTATGAACGTCGGTGCCAGGCGCGCCAGTCCCAGTATATCAGGAACTGGGCTTTTCATGCACGACAGTGTCTGGGGTTTACAGAGAATGGTGCGACAAACATCCAGTCAGTGGTGGTCCTGTGGACGAAAACAGCTTGTTGATGAGAGGTCGTAGGACAATGGCAAGAATCGTGCAAGCTAACAGGCGGACCACAAACACGCAAATAACGGCGCAGTACAATGGTGGTGTGCAGAACCCATATCTCGTCAGCCCTTGTCATGAATGGACTATTGTAGCAGACAACCACACCGGGTTCGACTCCTATCAGCTAAAAAACAAGAAGCGGCTCCAGTGGGCACGCAGTCACCAATACCTGATAATTGAGGAGTGGAAAAACATTGCCTTGTTTGACTAATCCCGTTTCCTGTTGCATCATGTTGTCAGAGTCAGGATTTGGCGTCAGCAGCAAGAGTGGGGAATGTTTTCCTGGCACACGTTAGGTCCCTTGATACCAATTGAGCAATGCTTCATTGCCCGGAGAATTCAAGCTGTTCTGGAGGCAAAGGTGGTTCTGGCCTGGTACTAGTGTACCTAATAAACTGGCTACTTAGTGTGCACATACGCAGCACGTGATCTGCACATGAACAGAGTCTTCGGGAAGCTCTGGATGTTTTAGTCGGCAGACTAAAGAAAATACACATCACAACGAGACACCAAAACATTTCATAAAGAGAGACCTAAGACCGCAACATAGCATGACAGCAACACATGAAAACACAGCATAGTAGAAACACATGGCAACATGGAAATAACACAACATGGCAGCAACACAACTTCGTGCTACAAACATTATTGGTGTGATGTCCCCAGGCAGGCCAAAGCTCCATCCCTTCAAAACAGGCTGACATTCCACTCCACTAAAATTCCATTCCATTACACTAAAAGGGCATTTTCATAATTTTTACAATTTCACAGTATTATTCCGACCGTGTTTGTGTGTATGTGTATATATATTAATATATCACAGGAATTTTTTATATTTTTTATTGCATATCCAATGATTTGTTCCTCACAATTTTTATAGGTTTCTCAGATACATTTTAAAGGGGGATTTCACAGGTTTGAAGAACCTCAATTGATTGACATAAAATTCATTAGACTTTTTTTCAGACAATCTGGTGACTCAAAATGAGACATTTTGTGCATGATCCCTCTTTAAACAGTGTCTGCGAGTGCATGCAAAATGTCTCTGTGTGAAGCTGATCACTGCTTTTTGTCTGGGTCTCACTTACTGTCACTGCTGTCTTACTTCATCTCACCTCTCCCTCTCTCCTCATTGGATGGGACTTCGCTGGGGTCTGCCAATCACATTAGGAGCTTGATGAGGTACTGTCTAATTTCCTCGTATCCAAACTGTCATACAGAAAAAATAATAAACCATGCTGTGTTGTATTGGTTGGAAAGTCTACAATGTTTCAAATGGGTAGTGATAACTGTGTAATGTGTATGATTTTACTGTCAGTTGGCTGATGACCGCATGGCCTTGGTCTCAGGGATCAGTCTGGACCCAGAAGCTGCCGTCGGAGTCACCAAGAGACTGCCGCCCAAGTGGGTAGATGGGGTCGTTGAGGTAAGAAACAATCACATGCTCTTAACTACTTCAGTATGAAAAGTTATTATGTTTATTACTCGTCTCTTCTCAAAGCAGCAGACTTCAAATGCTTAATTTCACCATCACAAACAATTAAACTATTGAGCTAGATACTTTACAAAATGTCGGCCTAATATGTATTAGTCTATATAAAATTCCTAAATCCAATCTCACTCGTCTTTCTTTAAAATGTATTTCTTATTTGGAACTTTGGATCTTTCGGTGTCTAGTTTTCTCGTACCTCTCATGTGTAAATCCTGTGGTTGCGTGGGCTATCAGATTCAGTATGAAATCACACGGGTCCGGCAGAAAATGAAGGAGCTGGCCGCCCTCCATGACAAGCACATGAACCGCCCTACCCTCGATGACAGCAGCGAAGAGGAGCATGCCATAGAGATCACCACTCAGGAGATCACACAGGTAGGTTAGTGACAGAGATGGGAGTCTATACAAGAAACCCCATTGAAAGAACTTTGAAGAGAAGTCACTACTACAATTATAACTGTTATTACATAGGAAACCCGCTGAGGCAAACAAGAAACCCCATTGAAAGAAACCACATTCTATACAATAAACCCCATTTGAAAGAAACCACATTGAAAGAACTTTGAAGAGAAGTCACATTTATTATTACTACATAGGAAACCTGCTGAGGCAAATGGTGACACACCTCATAAGTGGCCTTCTGGAAAAGCCAATGCCTATGCAAAGTACTTGAGTATAAATACTTTTTTGGGTATCTGTACTTCACGTTACTACAGTATTTATATTTTTGACAACTTTTACTCCACTACATTCCTAAAGAAAATAATGTACTTTTTACTCCATACATTTTCCCTGAAGAACTTCTTACATTTGGAATTGTTAGCAGGCCAGGAAAATTGTCCAATTCACACTCTTATCAAGTGAACATCCTTGGTCATACCGACTGCCCCTGATCTGGCGCACTCATAAAAAACACAAATGCTTAATTTGTAAATTATGTCTGAGTGTGCTCTGTCTGTAAAAATAATAACAATTGTGCT